>NC_090797.1:522500-545000 GCF_040054535.1 Antennarius striatus | reverse complement strand
GAACCGAGGGAAGAACCGCTACAACAACATCCTGCCCTGTGAGTACCGCCTCACTTCCTGTGAGTACACGGAACCAATCAGTGTGATGTTCATTACTGCATCTTTAAGAGATTTAATTAACAGGGCCGGGACTGTTTCCATGGAGACGGTCACGTCACAGCGGAGGGGGTCGAGGCTTAATAATGATGTTAATAAGAGACCCGATCGTCAACACGTTTATCTGTAAACATCTGATTACCTCCATCAACAGAAGATTCAGGCATTCAGTGTTTATTATCATTATTATTATTTGTATTATTATTATTATTACTGTTATTATTATTATTACTACTATTATTACTTTTTATTATTACTATTAATATTATTATTATTATTATTCCCTGTATCAGCGTGGGTTCTCTCCGGGTTCCTCCCTCCTCCAGGAACTGGGTCCTGGTGTCTGTGTTTCCTGTGGCTCTGCGATGAGCTGGCGTTTCATCTGGGGTGTACCCCACCTCTTGGCTCCAGCTGACTTGTTGATTCCTGTGTTCCAGATGATTCCACCAGAGTGAAGCTGACCTACCTGGAGGACGACCCCACCTCCGACTACATCAACGCCAGCTACGTACCGGTACACACGCACGCACGCACGCGCGCACGCACACGCACACACACACACACACACACACACACACACACACCTGTTCACACACACCTGTTCTCACACGTCATGTGGTGTGTGTGTGTAGGGTAACAACTACCGTAGGGAGTACGTGGCCACCCAGGGGCCGCTGCCGGGCACTAAGGACGACTTCTGGCGGATGGTGTGGGAACATGGCGTCTACAACGTCGTCATGGTGACGCAGTGTGTGGAGAAGGGGCGGGTGAGTCCGTGTGTCTCACCGGTGTGTGTGTGTGTGTTGTGTGTTCAGTTTGTGTGTTCATTGTGTGTGTGTGTGTGACCTCAGGTGAAGTGCGACCCCTACTGGCCGGCGGGCCGTGACCCCCTCTACTACGGGGACCTGGTGGTCCAGACGCTGTCGGAGTCCGTCCTTCCTGAGTGGACCATCAGAGAGTTCCGGATCAGCTCGGTACCGTCCCCGCGTCTGGCTCCGCCTCCTGATGCTAATGATACCTAATGATCACCAATCAACCACTCAGTCGATCAATCGGTCGGTCCCAACAGGAGAGCGGCTCCAGTTACCCCCGGGTTCTGCGTCACTTCCACTACACGGTGTGGCCCGACCACGGTGTCCCAGAATGCACCGAGTCGCTGATCCACTTCGTGCGGACGGTCCGGGACTACGTGGACCGGTCGCCCAGCACCGGCGCCACCGTCGTCCACTGCAGGTGTGTGTGGTTCAGCACTGATCGATCGCTGCTGATCAATCGACCCTGATGGCCGTGTCCTCCGCCACAGCGCCGGGGTCGGCCGGACCGGGACCTTCATCGCCCTGGACCGGGTCCTCCAGCAGCTGGACGCCAAAGGGACCGTGGACCTGTACGGGTGTGTGTTCGACCTGCGCCTGCACCGCCAACACATGGTCCAGACCGAGGTAGGCCCCGCCCCCCGGAGGGGTTAGCGTCCGGTGCTGACAGCGGTATTGATCCTGATCAGTAGCGTCTCGGTTCCAGTGCCAGTACTCCTTCCTGCATCAGTGCGTTCGGGACGTCCTGAGAGCCAGGAAGCACCGCAGTGAGCAGGAGAACCCGCTGTACCCCGTCTACGAGAACTTCAACCCCGAGTTCCACCGCGGTGAGGCACCCGCTTTTAGACCGGACTCACTAGACCCCCTCTGAACCAGAACCCGTCTGAGATTCAACCACTGTTCTGTCTCCTCAGATTTCGTCTACACGGGGCGCTAACGGGATGCTAACGGGATGCTAACGGGATGCTAACGGGATGCTAATGTGATGAATAATTCCGTCCCCTTAGCGTCACGGCTAACAGTTTTCTGGAGCATTGATCTCAGGTCGTTGATGAGTAGCAAAGGGTTAGTGGGTAGCGGCTAGCGGCTAGCAGCGACAACATATCTTTATGACTATATCTGTTCTCACCACTCAGTATAAGCTGTTTATTTAAAGTTGCACAAATTGCTGTATGTAAATATTCTTTTTTACATAATGAATATATAGTCTGTATTTTACTCCTGTGTAATATTGTCTCATTTATGAAAACAGACTTTATTTGATTAGAAAGTCTGATTTTAAATATAATCATAAAGTTGATTCTGAACCACTTGAATTTAAATTTATTTAAAAAAATAAACGTCAGAACCTCCCTTTATAAATTTTTTAAATAATTACTAGATGAAGTTCACCTATCGACTGACTACGGGACAAATATTCTTCTAGATAATAATAAAAGAGTATTTTTATTAATATGTCCAAAGTTATTATTTGTATTATAAATATTATACAATATTAAAATGATTATAATAAACCCTGTAATGTTTATGTTGAGTCACTCTTAAGGTTTTTAATAACTGATAAAACGGTTTGGTGGGGGGGTCAGGGTGCGGGGTCGTTTTCAGGAGCTGGGCGTGGCCCCTTAGTTCCAGTTAAAGGAACTCTGAATGCTTCAGCATACCTAGACGTTCTCGTCCACCATCGTTTGGCCTCATGAATGTCCTTTTTGAAGAACGGTCAACAGTTCCCATCAACCCCGTCCTAAACCTTGCTGACGGTCTTCCCAGAAGAGTTGAAGCTGTTCCAGGTGGACGACTGTGGATCAGGATTGGAAAGTCACCGACATTCACAGGTGAGTCACCACAGGTGGGCCAACAGTGTTCTACATGTCTGCTTTCTTATTGATCACGGGATGATGTCATAAAGTAGTTCAGGGCTACTAAACTAAGTTTCCTCACGCAGTCAGCCAATCAGGTGCTTTCTTCTGTCTCCACACTGTTCGGCCGTGTGAAGCTGGAGCTTCATTAATCTTCGTCCTCCTCCTCCGTGGGGATGATTTTCAAACTTCTGATTTCCATATTGATCTAGGACACGGCCGGGCCGCAGAAGAACTGGGTGACCCAGATAGAGCAGCTGTCAGGGCCTGAAAGAGGCGCGATGAGTCCGTCAGGGAGCTGGGTCCCGGAGGAGCGGACCTCCTGCTGCTCCTCGACGCTCCACACAACTTAAAAACAGGAGCAAACAAACACCAACGACTTCAGTTAAGAAGCCGCTCACGTGTGACCCGTTTGGAGGACTTACAGAACCTGTGAGCTTCGATCCGATCAGTGGAGAAAACAATCAGGAGATGAATCCAAAATCAGAGGAAACATTAGTCTCTGGCTCAAAAAAATTTTTTTTCCAACAAATGAGTTGGTCCAAAGATTTTTCTTTTTTCGAGTTTAAATAAAGATTTTTTGGGGGGGGGGGTACTTTTGGTCTAAATGGTTAAAGTTAGTGTTACGGGGTAGTGTTAGGGTTTGGTTGAGGGTTGGGGTTGGGGTTAGGGTTAGGTTTAGGTTTAGGGTCAGGGTTGGGTTTAGGGTTGGGGTTAGCTTTGGGTTTAGGGTTAGGTTAGGTTTGGGTCTAGGGTTAGGGTTGGGTTAGGTTTGGGGTTAGGTTTAGGGTTGGGTTAGGGTTAGAAAAGCATCAACGTGCTGATGGGTGTGGTTTTGTGGAAAGGGGGTGTGGTCAGGCATTGAGACAGAAAAGACTCCAAATGATTTGAAGAGTTTTTATTTCAAGATTTCTTCAGGCACTAGTTCTCGTGGATAAACAGCGAAGCGGCTACCTGGGTCACATGACATGAGATGACAGACGACAAAGAGACGACAGGAAGGATTTGAAAATGCACTTCCTGTTTGTCACATCAACACATTTATGTTACGTGAGACATTTTCATAACGTGAATTAATCAGCTTTCAATCTCTGTAGAAAGAAAGAAGGAAGGAAACAGCTTGTGGTTGCTACAGCAGGTCAGAGGTCAGGGCTTCAGGAAGGAAATCTAAGACAGCAGCTATAAATTCAGAGGTGCTACAACAGAGCTACAACTTCATTGGAAAAGACAGAAGGAAGTTTAGAAGATCGAATCCAGTTCAAACTGCTGGAACACCTGAAACCAGTTTAAACCGGAACAGAGAAAAGAAATAAAGAGAGAAGTTATTCTATACAGCTCATTAATTAAAGAACAGTCTTCTGTTTTCCTGATGCCTCTGAACGTCACATCAATAGAAGCAAGCTGAAAGCTAGCATGTAGCCTGAGGTTGCTAACAATGGCTAAGTAACCATTTAATTTGTACCCTAAAGTAACAAATAATGCAGAAATATAAATCCTGCTGCTGTCTGGTACGGAGGCTCTGAAAGGCCAAAAACACAAAATCTATTTTTGTGAGGCGTTCAGGGACCATAAAATATTTAACAATTCAACCGCTGTGGATGAGTCGTCATGACAACACGAACCAGGAAGTAACAGCAGCCACTAATGTCGCCTCAACTGGATGTCAAGTCACGTCCAATCAGACTGAGTCAAGATGTTTGTGTCGGGGAGAAGGCCACGCCCCCAACGCTGCTACATGATGCGCCATTTAAAAGATGAATGAAATGTTAGCTTAGAAGCTGCTATCGACGATTGTTTGATCCTGGTTCTTCTGGAACCATCAAACTGCTACAGAGGGAGGAGTCATCTGCGCCGGAGGCGGAGCCTCCAGCTTGGAGAGACATTGAACAGGACTTTGGCTCCGTTGTTAGCGGTTATGGCTACGAGGAAGTGAAGGCTACGCTAGGAGAAGAGCTACGTTCCATTCCGGTCCATGTCGTCTCGCCGTTCGTCCGGCGGCTGCCGCCCACCTGATGTCGCTTCACGTGTGATTGGACACGGCGGTTTGTTGGCGTCGTCTCCACCCAGCTTAGACCGAACTCAAACGGTTTCAGGTCAATGTTCTCGATCACGGCGGCGCACCGGAACGGCAAACAGCGGCAGGGTCCGTGTCGGCGACGAGAGGTCGAGGTCAGAGTTTGTGGAGAGCGGCTGGTCCGCCTTGTTGCCGCGGCGACTGGAGGGCGTGGCAGAAAGGTCCTGGCACACCTCATAGGAGCATTTCCTCTTCTGCAGGGCCTCGGCGCGGACGGCGAGCGAGCGGGCGCACACCGTCAGGAGAACGATGAGAGTACCCAGCAGCAGCGACACCATTGGCCAGAGGACGCAGTGCAGCAGGACGCTGGCGTCATGGGAACGGCGCCACAGCACGTCATCGGGTCTGAAAGCACAGAGACACAGGAAGGGTCAGCCTGGTGGGGTCAGAGGTCACGGCCGGGCCACGCCCTCTCACCTCCGCTGCTGGTTGAAGAAGCAGGTGAAGGCCTGGCTGCTGACCTCCTTGGTGAAGTAGTCCTCCCACCACAGGACGCTGTCCCGGTTCTTCTGGTTGTCCCTCTCACAGGGGGGGACGTAGGAACACTGAAGACAGAACAGATCGATATCAGCACCGCCCCCGTCAGGTGACATCAGCCGGTATTGATCCCTGAGGGACGGCAAGCACAGACAGGAAACAACCACCAGACCTGACTCAGCAGGATTCAGGTCAAACCAAACCTCACCACCAGGGGGCGACCAACCACCTCCACCATCCGGACACAGAGAGACACACACGGACTACGAACTAATGATCAAGATGATGACATCACCTGCAGCGACCCCCCCTCGTCCCCCCAGCAACAGAAACCATAGGTGAGCCCCTGCTGTCAGTGACATTTACCCACGATGCACTGCGGCTTCTCTTCATCAATGATTTAAAGGTTCATACAGTGAAACAGTCCAGGTTCACACAGTGAAACAGTCCAGGTTCACACAGTGAAACAATTTGCTGTAGATGCTGATGAAACACTGATCTGCTGTCGTTCACCAGCAGGAGGCGGTGTAATCAGGTCAAAACCAGTTTAATGCTGACTGGCTGTGTGCATCGTTCTCATCGTTTAGTTTCAGCTTACACACACACACACACACACACACACACACACGCACGCACGCAGGAGGTTGATTGGAGCCTGGTTGGTTATTGGGGTTACTGTTTGTTATGTCAGTGATGTTGGGGGTGGTTTGGGGGGTTAGGAGGTTGGGGTGGGGGGGTTCTGATCAGAATCTGGTTTTAAACAGCTGATGGTGGTTAACTGCCATGTGACGGCCCCTCCAGTGGGCGGTTCCTCCGTCTGATAATCGTCGTGTCGACCAGAGAATGTCAAAGCAAAGGTCGGAACCCTGGGAGTCCTGTTTGATCCTGACCGTCAGTGAAGGCAACACCAATAAGATCACCTGAGGTCCCCCCACCTGATCGTTACCCCAATGAATCTGTTTGTTTGTTTGTTTATTGTGAGTCTAAATGCAGCTTGTTTGTGGTCTGAGGGATTAAATCTCTAGTATTTAGAATAGTAATGAGATTACTTTAGAATTTAGAGTAGTAATTACATTTAAATGATCTCAGATGGAGATTGAATATTATACTTTACTAAATAATAATTTAAAAACAATTCAACTTATGAGCAGACTGTCGGAACCCGTTGTGTTCGTAAGTTGAGGACCAGCTGGACTCTGTTGGACGATGGATAATTTATTGATCCCAAAGGAAATTTGGTGGATGAATGGAATAAGAAGGTGGGGGGGGGGGCTCCAGGCTGGGCAGGGACTCAGAGACGTCCCCCCCCAGAGCTCCAGACACTCTTCATCATTAGATTTAATTAGTTTAAGTACGCAGCAAACACACACACACACACACACACACACACACTCTCTGATTTGCTGCTTTCCTCTCTAATGAGCGCCGTCTCTTTAAATGATGCGTTCAGGGTCAGTCGGTCGTTAATATTTAAACGGTGTGACGTCAGGACCTGGTGGGGCAGGGCCGGCGGGGCAGGGGCGGGGTCGCTGTCTCTTATTAATTTTTATAACATGATTAAGTCATAAAGCAGGAAATGAGAGCAGTAATTGGAGCCGCCGCCCACCTTCATCTCCTTCCTCCTCTTCATCATCATCATCGTTTGTTTGTTTGTTTTTAATTTATCAGCAGAACAAACGAGTCATCGTTTTAAATATAATGTTTTTATATTAAAGGTTTTGTGACATCATCATCGTCACTTTGTGATGTCATAACACATCTAACGGCCCAGAATGCACAGCGACAGGAAGTCCAGCTGATCAGGAACTGTACCGCAGGATTTTAAATGAGCATGTTTCATCATTATTTACATTTGAAATAATTATTTATGTTGTTGTTCATTATATTCTTACACGTTTACCCTTTTATGTGTTTGGAATTATGGTAAAAACCTGAGGGTCAAAGGTCATCAGACAAATGACGGAATCATTTAATGTTATCATCCATCCATCCATCTATCCATTCATCCATCCATCATCCATCCATCCATCCATCCATCCATCCATCCGTTCTATAGATTTGTGAATGAAGTGATTCTTTCTCTTCATCTCTCACATCAGCTCCTCCTCATCGCCATAGCAACAGCACAGCATCAATGACGCGCTGTCTCTCCCCTCTATATTTACTCTGTTGCTATAGCGACGACCCAGACGTGCACCAGAGACGAGGACGTCACACAGACGGACAGACGGATGGATAGATGGATGATGGATGGATGGATGGATGGATCTTCCTCTTTGACACGTGGCCAAAAGTTTGTGGACATCATCCTCTTTCATCTGTTTCTTCTTTAAACGATGACGATGGATATTTCTATAGGTCTTTTTGTTGGCTGGGGGTTCAGGGGCCCCACCCCCCCACTGGGGGCCTACCTTGGGGTTGAGGACCAGCTGCTGCTCGTCGAAGTGCAGCAGGGCGACGGCGTTGGACTGGGAGTTGTTGACGAAGATCTGCAGGCAGGGGTAGAGCGACGTCCCCCGGCAGTCGGCCCCGCAGGTGAACACACACTCAAACATCTCCTCAGGACGCAGCACCGACACCACCTGACCACACGGCAAAGCAGCAAACTTTATTAACACCTCCATCAGGACACCTGCGGGTGAAGACGATGGTCTATGATGAAGACGTGGAACCAGGAGAACCAGAACAGGAAGCTCGTCTGCAGATGCTGTCGATAAAGTTTACATTCACGCCAGACCGAGGAGGCGGAGCTCCGGGGTCACTGATTGGCTGACAGATCCCAACAGTTAGAACAAGCCTCCTAACAACATGATGTCACACAATAAACAACACAACAATAAACAACACAATAATAAAAACACAACAATAAAAAACACAACAATAAACAACAGAACCAGTAACGTTTAATAGATCAATCATCGGTGTTGGACTCGTACAGAACCGATCGATCAGTGACAGCAGAACCGTTCCCACGGCTTCACTCCAAACAGACGACAGGAAGTCTCCTTTCATCTATACCTCATTTGAATATTTAAATTAATACTAACATGTAAAAAATAAAAAATAACAACTAAAGGTTTTGGGGGAAAAACCAGAATCACCTGTTGTGTCTTGTGTTAGCATCATGCTAATCAAATCAGACACACACACACACACACACACACACACACACACACACACCGTCACGACTGTAATCTGGGGTATATTCGGATTGAGATCCAGATGAAACCAGACTAAAGCAGGTTCTGTTCTCATCTGGTTTAAACTAGTTTGACTAGTTAATATTTAACACTAACTAATCTCAGTTTAGTTAAACTCTTCTACACGTCCATGTGTTCGAAGTTGGAAAAGATAATCAATAGAAGCAATCGATCATGAAACTGCCGACACATCCGGACCCCTGGTGGTCTAAATCTCCGGAGCCCCAGTGGTCCAGACCTCCGGAGCTCCATACCCATCAGCGGACCCTCGCGCCGCCCCTGCCCGGCTCACCGTGCAGTTGGCCGGCTTGCTCTGCAGGCTGTGCAGCGCGGGGCTGAGCCAGCAGAAGCCCAGGATGAAGAGGCTGAGGATCCCGCAGGCGATCAGGAACAGACCGAGCCGGATGCTCTTGTCCTCCGCCTCCGAGTACTCGTACGACACCCGCATCTTCGCCATGGCAGCCCCGCAGACCCCGCACGGAGCTCCGGCGGCATGGAGAGGAAGAGGAGGATGAGGAGGCGGTGCGTGTCTGGAGCCGCTTCATTTATCCTCCTCCCTCCATCCCTCCATCCAACCCCCCCCCGTGGGTTCAGGTTGGACTCGAATCAAGTACTCCTGCGCGGATGACGTCATCACCGGCTGGACGGAAGTCAAACTTCATCTTCATCACCTGTTAATGTGATTAAAAAATTAAAAACTAATAAACATTGAAATCGTCCGTGGAGGAAATTTAACGGTAAATATCTGAACCGGAATCTCGTTCTGTATCGAACCGGACGTGACGTCACACTTCGAAAAGTTTAAAACCCCCACTGGGATCTGGCGCTGATGGAAACCAGTCAGACCAGAGCAGGGCTGTGACGTCACGGCCTCTTGCCTCAGGGATTGGCTGGTTCATGATTTTCTCCTGCAAGGAAAGAAGAAGAAGAAGAAAAGCAAAATGATACGTATGTAGGTAGATCAATGGGTAGATAAGAGGAGGAGGAGGAGGAGGAGGAGGAGGAGGAGGAGGAGGAGAAATCAAGATAACGTTTAGTTCTGTCAGCACGTTTCTATGGTTTCATTCCTCCTCCTCTCCCTCTTCTTCCTCCTCTTCCTCCTCACCTCCTCCTCCTTTTCCTCCTCACCTCCTCCTTCTCCTCCTCTTCCTCCTCCTCTTCCTCCTCTTCCTCCTCCTCCTCTTCCTCCTCACTTCCTCCTCTTCCTCCTCCTCCTCTTCCTCCTCACCTCCTCCTCCTCCTCCTCTTCCTCCTCACCTCCTCCTCCTCTTCCTCCTCCTCCTCTTCCTCCTCTTCCTCCTCCACCTCTTCCTCCTCCTCTTCCTCCTTCTCCTCCTCTTCCTCCTCATCCTCCTCTTCCTCCTCCTCCTCCTCTTCCTCCTCCTCCTCTTCCTCCACCTCCTTTTCCACCTCCTCCTCTTCCACCTCCTCCTCCTCCTCCTCCTCTTCCACCTCCTCCTCCTCCTCTTCCTCCTCCTCCTCTTCCTCCACCTCCTTTTCCACCTCTTCCTCTTCCACCTCCTCCTCCTCTTCCACCTCCTCCTCCTCCTCTTCCTCCTCCTCCTCTTCCTCCTCCTCTTCCTCCTCCTCCTCTTCCTCCTCCTCCTCTTCCTCCTCCTCTTCCTCCTCCTCTTCCTCCCCGCTGCAGGAGTTAATCCTCTTATCTCTGGAACATCCAGAGCAGCTGGAGCGCAGCTAGCATAAACCTCCAGCATCAGGTTGTGGGGTCGCGTCCCACAGGCCCACGCCGACGGGGGCGGAGCCTCCAGGTGTCTGTAGGAGGAGCTGGGTTTAGCTAACAGGCTAACGCTAGAACAGTCACTGATTAGAACAGAAAGTGTAGCTAAATTTCCACAATGCCAACATGATAGCAGGATCCTAACCATAGCCGCGCTAAACTCTGAAGAATAACACATGAGCTAGTCGGTTACCATGACAACAAACATCTGGATATTAGCTACAACCAATATGCACTAAACAGCTAAGCCTGCTAGCTAGCTGCTAGCGCCACAACGCAGCAGCTTGATGTGTTCTGATTGGATGACGGCTCAGGTACATGATTTAGTTTAATGTGTGTGTGTGTGTGTGTGTGTGTGTATAAGCCTGTAAATGATCGATAGCTATTGATCCGTCTGTAGCGCGTCACACTAGTCGTGTTCCGATGCTAACATGCTATCAGCAGCTGGATGCTAACGCGTGTCGGGAGGCGGGAATCAAACCGACAGCCTGTGGACGTTTCAGGTCCTGGTTTCATAACGGCTCCGGACCAAAGCCGGCGGTAATCAGGGGATTATTATCATCTGTGAGGATCAACAGATTACGAATCATAACCGCGTTAGTGGGAGGAGCTAACGCGCTGCTAATGTGGGGGAGCGTTCTGACCCCCGCTGGACGCGGTTCTCCGTAGAACACGCTGCTGATCCACTTCTGTTCATTTCATTTCCTGTCCAAACAAATGATTTGACTGCCAGGCTTCAGTTACAGCTTAATGACGTCATCATTGACCACGTGACTCAGCAGAGCCGAGCTGCACTGGTGTTAACAGCCTGTCTGGTTATTCTGCAGCTCGTGGCGCCCCCGTGTGGCCGAACGGCAGAACAACAACAACAACAGGTCCAAACCCAATAAAAGAACCCAGAACCTGTCGGAATGAACTGAAAATGAGGTTTGATTTGTTTGTTGGTTTAAAGAAGACAAAGACTCTCCAGAACAAAACATGTTTACCTAAAAAACCAACCAACAAACAGACAAACCAACACGACTCGCTGGTTTCTCGTTGTTTGTTGCATGTTGGATATTTTTTGCATGTTTGCTGCGTGTTGTTTGTTGGCTGTTTGTTGTGTTTGTTTGCTGTGTGTTTGTTGCGTATTTGTTGTTTCTTTGGTGTTTGTTGCGTGTTGTGTGGTGATCTGAACAAACAGTCAGACTCGGGCGTCGGTTTCATTAGCAGAATATTTATTTGATTCTTTTCCTATTAAAACACTAGCTGCCATTTTTAATAAAACAGCTGATGGCCAAATGCCTCAGTCCATCTTCCAATCAAATCTTTCCGAGCAGGTCACATGGATGGGTGGGCGTGTCCTTGGCTTGAACAAGCGTGGTCCCCTGTCAACCGTCTCCACGGCGGTTTCGGTGGTCTGGTATTGCATCGTTTACTGGCGGCCAGCAGAGGGCGGAGTCTCCCGTCTGTTATGAATACTGCCGTCTCTTTGAACGTCTTCACACCTGAGCGCCGGCGCCCCCCGGAGGAAATCAAAGACAACGACGTGAAAAGAAACGGTTCGGGAGGTATTTTGTCGAAATTTGGGTTTTCTTGGTGAATCCTGGGGCGTGGCCTTGACCTTAAAAGGAAACGTTTTGCTTTCTTTATGAGACTCAATAAATAAAAAGCAACAGCAGGCTAACATAGCTTAGCATAGACTGGACGCAGCTAGCTTAGCCCGTTTGTTTTATCGGCCGAGTTTGAGACGATTTAATTATCAATTAATTTCATCTTCAATCACTTCTTCTAAAAAAAAGTTCAAAGTTTCCTGACCACCTGTCTGGTCTGATGCTAAGCTAAGTGTGTAGCTCCATACTTAGTGGTCTCTCTGCGTCTGATTGGCTGGACTGTTGCCGGGCGGAACATAAAATGATGAAAAACAGGAATGAAAGTGGAGAAAAGAGCTGGAATTAAAAGCAGGAAACAAAAAGAGTGAAGTGATGGAGGACGAGTTCACACCTTGGGTTCCTTTAGTCCACCAGCCGGTCTGAACCGGATCGAGTTCAGCGGGGGGGGCCGGTCTAGTTTGCGTCGGGCGGTGGCGGCGGAGGGATGAGGTGGACTAAAGGAACGTCCCACTAAAACGAAGCGTTAAATTAGCGACAAACCAGAAGAGTTTCTTCTTTTATTATGAAATAGTGCGACAATGTACATGGCATGAACGTCCTGTCTGCTTCGTCCGGCCCCGCGCTGGGGAGGGACGCGATGGAGGAGGGCGTGGCCCGGCGAGTTCTAAATAATTATCCATCCTGACGGTGATTCTTATTTAAAATCTTCTTAAAATCTTCTCTAGACAAAAATAGTCGAATGTTGAGACGGACAAACGCGCCACGGCGTCAGGAGGAAATAAAAAGAAGGAGGCAGAGATAAAACCAGGAAGTCCGTTTAAAGGGCCGGGACCTGCTCCGTCCTGGGCCCGGATTGGCCAGATTTGCTGAGTGGGTGGTGCTGAAGAGAGAAACCTAGACGGGTGGTGACTGAGGAGCCGGGAGGGCGGGCCAATGGCAGACAGGCAGGAGGTAGAGCCAATCAGAAGGCCTGCTGGGCGGGGTTGTAGTTGAAGGTGGAGGGAACGTGAGGCCGCTCCTCCAGCTTCTCGTACTCCAGGTGGAACTCCTGCACAGAAACACAGGATCAGCCAATCAGGACCCCAGGGGGCCTATGCCCCGCCCACCCAACCCCCTCACCAGAACCTGAACGCCGCCGTCTGAATCAGAGCAGAAACACACCCAGAAACTAAAACCAGTTCAAACCAGTTTACACACGTCTGTTAGCCACCGCTAATGCTAGCTGGTTGCTGCGGCAACCGAGGAGGCAGGAGGTGTGATTTGACCCTGCACCATGGCATCAGGAGGTGACAGAACACACCCTGACCCCGCCCCCCTGCTGACAGGTGTGTCACAGGTGTGTTACAAGTGTGTATTACAGGTGTGTGTCACAGGTGTGTGTTACAGGTGTGTGTTACAGGTGTTTACAGATGTGTGTCACAGGTGTGTATTACAGGTGTGTGTCACAGGTGTGTATTACAGGTGTGTGTCACAGGTGTGTTACAAGAGTGTGTTACAGGTGTGTGTTACAGGTGTTTACAGATGTGTGTCACAGGTGTGTATTACAGGTGTGTGTTACAGGTGTGTGTCACAGGTGTGTGTTACAGGTTTTTACAGATGTGTGTCACAGGTGTGTGTTACAAGTGTGTGTTACAGGTGTATTACAGGTGTGTGTTACAGGTGTATTACAGGTGTGTGTCACAGGTGTGTCACAGGTGTGTGTCACAGGTGTGTGTTACAGGTGTATTACAGGTGTGTGTTACAGGTGTGTCTCACAGGTGTGTGTTACCTTGGCCACCTTCCTCCAGTTGAGGCAGTCAAAGAAGTAATAGGTCCCTCTCTCATAGGCGTTGGTCTTCAGAGTGGGCTCCATCCCCGGAGCTCTGGTGATCCAGACCCGCTCCTCTTTATGGTACCGCCAGTCCCTGTTGAACCTGGACACACACACACACACACACACACACACACACACACACACACACACACACACACGCACGCTGGTGAGTATCAGCTGAGTCAGCATTACCATGTTCTGAATGAGTGATGCCTTCAGGGTACCTGAGAAAAGAGGAAATCTCCCTCTCTAACCTGTTTGTTTAGGATGCTGTAAGATAGTTGTGTGTGTGACAGGTGTGTGTGTGACAGGTGTGTGATAGGTGTGTGTGTGTGTCCTCACAGCTCCACAGCAGCCAGCAGCTGTAGTAGATCTCCTCCGTTCATGTAGTAGAGATAAAACAGCAGATCTTCTCCGTATCGAGACAACTTGATAGCCGCTAGCTGCACACGTTAACATGGGGGAAACGTAGCATCAACATTAGCATGCTCTGCAGTAAACAAAGCTGACTCAGCGGTTCCCAGCACATACCTTGTCCCTTATGTGGATGTTGGTTAAATACTCTGAGGGGACGTGGAAGTCTGAGGGAAGAAGATGAGAGATGAGAACACAGCTAACATGCTAACACTAGTCCCTGACTTACTGCTAACTTCTGCTGCCTGTTAGCATCAACTCACCGATGTCCTGCGGCCGACACGGAGCCGACGCCCAGGGAGATGCAAACTTAGGATAAAGATTCCTGATGGAGAGACAGAAACGAGGCGGGCAGATTAGACACTGGAGCTCCGCCCCCTGCAGCCAATCAGCTTCATCACAATGATTCCCATCATCCATCAGGAGCTGACATGCTAACACGCCACAGATGGGCTAATGTTAGCTAACGGAGGTGGTTGTTTACTGATAAACAAACACCATCCTGACATAAACAAACAGGCGGAGCTCAAGGGGGCGTGTCCTACTCAGGTGAGTTGAGGTTGAGGCCCAGCGTGGTGAGGTCAGACCCCAGCGCCAGGTGGACCATCCCGGGGTCGGTCTCCGCCGCCCGGATAAACGTCAGCAGGCCGATCATCCCAAACTGGTCCGTTACCATGCCGACCGGGATGTTGGTCACTCGTCCTGGAGAAGACAGCACAGGTGAGGGCGCTTCAGGCACCGTGTGTGTGTGTGTGTGTGTGTGTGTGTGTGTGTGTGTGTGTGTGTGTGTGTGTGTGTGCGTCTCACCGTCTGGAAGCACCTGGATTCCTTTCTTCTGCTGGTTGTTGTTGCTAGGCGCTGAGCTCTTGTCGCCGGGGAACTTTGGACCATCTGAGTTGGGGGCGGGCTTTCCTGATGAGTTCAGATTCTGATTGGACAGAAAGGGAGGGAAAAAGAAGTCCTGAGAGGCGGGACGAGTCAGGACGAGAGGGAGGCGTGAGCATCGATGTGGTGAACAAGAACCAATCAGAATGCTGAACACACACAAGGAGGAGGAGCTCTAACCGTTTTGCTGTCGTCGCTGCTGCTGGTGGGGTCTTTTGATTGGTAGTTGGGACCAGGAAGTGCTGGGAAGTCCTCATTGTGGATGGAGAAGTCCTGCGACTGTTCACTGGACGGCTTGGTTACCATGCCAACTGGAGGAGGAGACAGTCATCAGCTAACTGCTACTAGCTGCTGCTCCTGACGTGTTGTATATTTTCAGCCAAGAACTCATTTCATGGATTTTTGTGAGGACGCCTGAATGCACCATGGGTCTAAGCACACAGCTCCCTGTGGGCGCCGGACAGACATGTGTTCTGGCGTGTTCTGGCGTGTTCTCACCGTAAGGAGCCCGACCGGCCAGCGGGTTGAGCAGCGGGGTGGGGTTGGAGCCCCCGTCCCTTCGACTCCTGTCGGCTAACGCTGGGAAGTCTGACAGGTCCAAACCCGTCACGTTCTCACTGCCGTCTGCACACAACAACAACAATCACGTTCACACCAGCTGTGTATGAACACACCCGCAGGTGTGAGCGCTCCAGGTATGAGCGGGGGCTACCTGTGCCGTTGAAGATGTTGTTGGACAGAGAGTTGTTCATGTTGAAGCCTGGGTTCCTGTTTACCCCGAACCCCGACATGCTGACAGGGAGATCGATAAATGATCAATAACGTGTGATGCGTTGACGTGACGAGCGAATCAGACGTGGCGTTGGGCCGTGTGGGCGTATCACCTGTTGATGGTGAACGGCTGCCGTGTCTGCTGCTGCTTGGGCATTCCGATGATGCTCGGCGACGACCGGCTGGGACTCCCCATGCTGTTGCTCCGCCCAGCCCCCACGCCGCTTCCAACGCCCCTCTCTCCTCCGACTCCGCCCACCATCCCGCCCGTCTGGCCCGTCGGCCCGCCCACCTGCTGGCTGTGGTTCAGGACGCTCCGGCTGCTCATTGGTAGGATCCCCCTGGGGGAGGAGACGCAGGAATTACAGGTAGAGGGCGGGGTTTCACCTGAAAGGGCCGGAGAGGGGCGTGTCCTACCTGTTGGGAGAGGGCGGGGTGTGCATGGTGCCGGTGTTGGGCGTGCTGGCGTGACTGGTTAGCTGGCTGGCCGACTGGTTCAAGCCGCTCCGGCTCAGCGGGGGCGCCGTGCTGCTGTTCATGCCCCGCATGGGAAACCCCAGAGCACCTGCAGGGGCAGAGACCGCCTTCAGGTGAGGCCACGTCTGATTGGTCCACACCGGACCCGGCTGTGTGATGCTAAAGCTAACAAACATGCTACACTAATGTCAGCAAGACAGTTTGTCTCCAGCAGAAACTCATCCAGGTTAACGACATGATGATGTCATGATGATGTCATGATGATGTCATCAAGGGGTCGGGTGTGTTGGTCTTACTCTGAGGTCCATATAAGCTAGCTCCGAGCTGCGACAGTTGACCCGTTGAGGAAGCCGATGAGGATGCCAGCATCTGAGGAAGAGCAACACATCCTTTATCGTCATGGCAACAGACTACAAAAGCTGTGAGGGAGGAGATCTGTGAACCCAATCCCTCTGGTTCTGGGTGTTCGGACGGATCTCAGCGGCGTTAACGCTCTCTGTTCTGTGTGATGATCTACTTCCTGTACTGGAATAAAAACACTGTCGTGACCTTTGACCTCCGGTCCAGGGGGAGGAGCTGTGAACTCACGTCTTTGTCGGCGCGGTGTGGAGGGAACATGGACTGTTGGGTGTAGTAGAGGCTGGAGTCGTCGGCGTAGTCGCCCTCTACACCCTCCATAAACTTCTTCCGGTTAGCACCAAACATACCGCGTGTCACCTAGGAAACCACACACAGCAGCCATTGGTCACAAGTGATCAACTATCACCAATCACCTATAGACAGACACAGATCGATCCTCATCACGTCATCAAACCCGTAGTGATGACACGAGTCTCAGGAAAGGGATTGTGGGAGATTTGGGTCTGATGTAGTGTTTGATGGTGAACGCTGATCAATATGTAAACAAATCAATCGGTATCAACAGGAACAGATCAGATCTGATTCCGGTCATGTGATCTGAAGGAGAACGGATCGGGTCACGTGTCCGTTTCCATGTAAATGTGATGTGATTGATGTCATTAGCATAAATATGATCATCAAAAGCTATTGATCTGCTGATCAGTGAACTATTGAATGAAGGACGCAGATATTGATCTGGTGTGTGATGGGGTTACCCTAGCAACGGGCTATCAGACACAACATCTAGATGAAATGAAATTTAAAGCTTGGCTTTAGCCCCGCTAGCAGCACAGGCTAACTGAGACGCTATAAGTGCATGTAAATCGAGGCTAGTTGCTAGCTGCTAGCTGCGCTTCAGTCACACATGAAGCTCGGCTCGAGCTTTACGCTGATATGTGCAGCAGTGTCGCAAACGGCTAGCTAGCGTTAGCCTAGCGCTAGCTCCGGTGAGCCGTCCGCGGTAGCTTCACCAGTCCCGTCGCGCTGCTAACCGGATCACTACCGGGACGCCGGTGTCCCGGTGCGTGTGCCCGAGAGAACCCCCACCGGCTGCCGTGATCCGGTTAGCGGTAATGAGCTCCTGGAGCTAGTGCTAACTCGCTAGCATTTGCTCTTCGGCTAGATGTCGCTCTAGGGGAAAGCAATGGGGCGTTAGCATCGGAGCTAGCTCACAGAGAGCTGAACTAATTAGCTGCTAGCGGGTCCGGAGCGCCGCTGGGGGGCCACCGGCCAGCGGTTCCGACCCTCTGATGTGAAGAGGCTCCGGTCCAGCCCCGGTGGAGCTGACGGGGCCCGCCGGGGCCGGGGGCAGGTGTGTGTAGTTCGGGTCGGGCCTGCGGAGCCTCCAGCGGAGACAAAACAACAACACGAAGCTGCGAACCGGAGAGCAGCATCTGGACCCGGACCGCGGGGCTCCGCCGCCCGCCGGGACCCGCGGCGGGAACCGCGGCGGGTGATCCGGGCTCAGAACGGACGGAGAGAGCCTCTAAAATAAAGTAAAGGATAAAAGAAGCAGCTCACCGCATCAATCTTTATTCCCCGCTACAATCCAAGATGGCCGACATCTCCTCCAATCAGCGAGGATGCTGGGAGGTCTCGAGCCCGTGACCCCTGAGCGGTTCTGTTCTGTTCTGTTCTATTCTATTCTATTCTATTCTATTCTATTCTATTCCTGTTCTGTTCTGTTCTATTCTATTCTATTCTATTCTATTCTGTTCTGTTCTATTCTATTCTATTCTATTCTATTCTATTCTATTCTATTCTGTTCTATTCTGTTCTATTCTATTCTATTCTATTCTATTCTATTCTGTTCTATTCTATTCTATTCTATTCTATTCTATTCTATTCTGTTCTATTCTATTCTATTGTATTCTGTTCTATTCTATTCTGTTCTGTTCTATTCTATTCTATTCTATTCTGTTCTATTCTATTCTATTCTATTCTATTCTGTTCTATTCTATTCTGTTCTATTCTATTCTATTCTATTCTGTTCTATTCTATTCTATTCTGTTCTATTCTATTCTATTGTATTCTGTTCTATTCTATTGTATTCTGTTCTATTCTATTGTATTCTGTTCTATTCTATTGTATTCTGTTCTATTATATTGTGTTCTGTTCTATTCTGTTCTATTCTATTCTGCTCTGTTCTATTTTATTATGTTCTATTCAATTCTGTTCTATTCTGCTCTGTTCTATTCTATTCTCTTGTATTGTATTCTATTGTATTCTGTTCTATTCATCTCTGCTCTACTGTATTCTATTGTATTCTGTTCTATTCTATTCATCTCTGCTCTACTGTATTCTATTCTATTGTATTCTGTTCTATTCCTCTCTGCTCTATTCTACTCTATTTTTATTTATTCTAATCTATTCATCTCTGCTCTGTTCTATTCTATAAATCTCTGTTCTATTCTATTGTATTCTATTCTATAAATCTCTGTTTTATTCTATTCTACATTCATTCATCTTCAGTAACTGCTTCCCTCTTCTTCTGTCGTGGGTCAAAGGGTTGCTGGAGCCAATCCCAGAGAACTTCGGAAGTGAGGAAGGGTGCACTCTGGGTGCAACGCCAGTGTAGCGTGGAGCCACACATGAATGACAGGCACACACACACACACACACACACCTCCATCTGTTCCATCATCCATCCATCATCCGTCCCGTCCTCAGGCCATCATTTTTAGAGGCGTCCATATTATTACTATTGTTTTTTGTAAAATGTGAATCTCCAGTAACTTCATTCATTCGTCCAGTAGATGGCAGCACTGAACTATTTCCTCCAGTCCGTCAGACGTGGGTTCTGAATAGATCTAGGTTCTTCTATTCTATTATATTCTACTCTATTCTACTCTATTCTATTCTAGACTATTCCACCCATCAGTCTCAGGTGGATCAGGTCCAGCAGTGGTTCTTCATGCTGACGTCAGGACTGTCGTCATGGTTTTGGTTCGACTTCCCTTTACGTTCATTGGTTCCTGATGCCAGTAATCAATAATAGGTCCAGAAAAAGCTGGTCCTTAAACGCACCACTTGCCAAATAACCACAAGTTTATGAACCAATCAGAGAACACCACCGACATCTAGAACCTATCTAGAACCCCGTCTGAAGGACAGGAGGAAACAGTTAAGTGGCGCCATCTACTGGACGGAACCGGACAGTACACACTAAAATGATCCATTTATTGTTACGGTGCGAGTGTGTGTTTAGATAGATAGATAGATAGATAGATAGATAGATAGATACTTTATTAATCCCGGAGGAAATATTTATTATTTATTGTTTATTATCCGATGCTATCAGAAACTTCAAGATGGAATTACTGTTTATTCTTCTCAGCTTCAGGTTACAACATATGACCTGGTGGATGGATGATGGACAGGTTTACTGGTTGTTTTGACATTTAGTTTTGTAGTTTTTCTATATTTTTGCTGTGCAGTTTGTTTACTTTGTAATTTTTTTTTGGTTTGTAGTTTTTTAGTTCTGTGGTTTGTAGTTTTTAGTGTTAAACGTTCAGATTCAAGATGTTTGCTCAGAAACACACTTGTTTGTTTTTATTTCTTCTGCATATCAGATGAACGACAGAACAAACGGGATGGTTTCTGTTAAAACACGACGAACATGAACGGGATGAGGTCCAACATTAAAACCACTGAACCACACACACGTCCTGGCAGAACCGCCAGTTTGGCAGCTGTTTGAGGGAAGGGTTCCAGCAAAGGTTGAAGGTCGACGGCGGGGGGAGGCTGGGCTGGCGTGGCGTTCGCTCCAAACCATGCGTTAAATTTACAGGATATTTACGTCACCTTGAAGAGCACTGTGGAACACGAAGCGTTCCCATTGGTCCAGTCAGCTGCCATCTTCCTGTGATGTCATAAATTATAAATCACACAAAATAGGAAATCTGACCTTTGACCTCTTCACAATAAATTGTCAATGAAAACAATGGATATTCAATCATATTTTTAAAAAAAGACACGCTAATGTTAGCATCAAAAGTTCTACTTGCTAACATTAGCTTCTGATAGCGTTGCATAACTTCAGGGTTAAAAACAGGAAATGGAACGGGACGGGAGACGTCTTCCCTGCTTGTTTTGGTTAAAACTAAATTTCCTAAATATAAAAATGCTTTGATTTCATGAAGCTAACAGGGGTGCTAACGGCGTGGAGCGCTAACGGTGGACGTCAGGGGTAAGGCAGGACATCGTCTACATAGAACAGGGTTAGCAGCTTAAGGACAGTTAGCGCTGAACACGTTTCACAACAGGGTTGAAACTATAGATTAGATGACTGTAAATTCTCAAATAATGGCAAAAGAAGTGAATAACTAGTGCGTGACCTCCTGACCTCCACCAGGTCGTGGGTCAGGTCGAGGAAGATTTTATTTGAGAATTTACAGCATTTTTTACTCCGTTCTGACAAACGCACTCACTTGTGTTCCTCACGTATGAATATTCATGCCACTAACAGTTGTTTGACTGATATGTAGGAGGAAGTAGAAAAGAACAGCAAGAAGAACAGGCCACACAAAGGTTGATAGTACGAAACCCTTCAGCTTCAAAGTCCCTGAACGCATCACAGAAACAATCCAACAGCCAAGACGAGGCGGGAAGAGGAGCCCGTGTTGTCGGGAGACCCTGAATGCATCGTGTCTGCTTGTTATCTGAGCTAGGCTGGGCTAGGCTAGGCTATGGCTTTGGCCCTGGTGTGAGCAGGAGGAGACGCGACGAGCCGACGTCCTCTTGTCCTCGTTCAGGTGATTTGTCGTCCACCTCGTCTGTCCTTTAGAAAAATAGAAATCGGGGAAACATCGTTACAAAAATAAAACCAAATGTTTGTCCACACGACGACGACGTCACATTAATCTGGACGGATATTGCACGGTGAGGGATTTCTTCTAAAAAAAAAAAAAATCTTCTGGTAAGGTTCGGTTAAAGGCACAGGTTCCAGAAATGTGGCTGAGATGCTGAGTTTGGTGCAGCAGCAGCTTCCTGTTGAGGGGATTCCTGCCGGCCAATCAACTCTCCTGAAGGTGGGAGGGTGGGGCTTCAGCTCTGCAAAGAGAAAGAAGAAACGATTTTAGCTTGTTAGCTCGTTTCAAAGGTCAGAGGTCACATAAAGAAAAGCGTTACAGTAGTTCAGGTTTTTTGATCATTCAGGCCACAAGGGGGCAGCAAAGAGGTCCTCAGACAGGATCCATGCTAACGCCGTTAGCTGACAGGCTAGGAAGAGTTCAGATTTAACAATGGTGCAAATTAGTTTGTCTAAATGTTCATGTGGTCTAAGCTAATAGCATTAGCGCTTCGTGCTCGTGCTAGCTAACGGGATCTAGCAAACGTCTTCACTGGCCTGAGGAAATATGAAATACACAAATAGCGTTAGCATGTCTACAGCTGCGTCCTCTGCAGCTAGCGTTAGCCCAGGACCTCCATGAACCCTCCCGCCCCCACCTTCCACATCTTCCTCGATGCTAATCCCCGCGGCGGCAGATGGCGCGGGGCGCGGCGGCGGTGGTTATGAATGATTGCTCGGTCTTAGCATTAAGTTGGATCAGCGTAATCCGGCCAGCATATGCAGAATGGAGCGCTCCTTCACTTTCACCCGTCACACGCCCCGCGTGGGGGGCCGCAGGCAGCGGCGCCGCGATGATGCAACGTGAAAACAGGAGCGTGGTTAGCTTAGCATCTGAAGCTTAGCCCCTGGTGAACCCATTTAGTTCCTGTGAAAACATCAAAAACTGATGTGATTTGGTTTCTGCAATACTAAGCTACCAGCTAGCTTAGCTACCAGCTAGCTTAGCTACTAGCTAGCTTAGCATTAGCCCCAGAAGGAGGAGGAGCCAACAGTCAGGTTCATGCATTTGACCCGGTTCTGACTCAGCTGATTAGCATGTTGGCT
>NC_090797.1:515000-517500 GCF_040054535.1 Antennarius striatus | reverse complement strand
CCAAAAGAAGGTTCTGAGAATGTAGAAAAAGTGCTGATCCAGCAGGATCCAGTGGGTCAGAACCATCAGAGTCCAGCTCCACGTGGCGTTAGTGATCACTATGGTATTGATCAGGGATCAGTTCTGTGTATGAGACCCGCCTCCCGGTCCAGGACCAGCTGGAGAGACCCGGGTCATGTCTGGACCCACACAAAACCAGACCACAGCAGACACAGAGCCAAAGTTTTGATCAGTAAAGGCCTGATCCGTATTGATCAGTGAATTCTGATCAATATGTTGTGTCCTCTGTCCGCTGCCATCATTGAAGCTCATGAACTTGGGAAATCCGATCAGCACCTGAACGCACCACTGTTCAATCCGCTCTGATCACCCGATCACCTGATCAACCGATCATTGATCACCGATAATTGATCACCGATCACAGGTCGGTCTCCCTTGCGTCCAGGCAAAAGGCATACAGCGACCTCTTCAGGTCGGCGCTGCTGTTCGCCTTCAGGTTGGCCTTCCCCGC
Source organism: Antennarius striatus (assembly GCF_040054535.1). Lineage (NCBI taxonomy): Eukaryota > Metazoa > Chordata > Actinopteri > Lophiiformes > Antennariidae > Antennarius > Antennarius striatus. The sequence goes on along the minus strand of NC_090797.1, from coordinate 516,989 downwards.
CACTGTCACCACGGCGCCCGCCTCCTTGGCGTCGCCGTCCCGCGACCGGTCGGACCCTCCGCTCACCTTGCGCCCCGGGGCGGGGCTGCCCCGCCCGCTGGGGGGCTCGTCCTTCAGGGACGACTGGTCCTGGTCCGTCTCGCGGTGGTAGAAGTAGTTGAAGTTGGACACGATGACGGGCACGGGCAGCGCGATGGTGAGCACGCCGGCGATGGCGCACAGCGAGCCCACGATCTTCCCCCCAACCGTCACCGGCCTCATGTCCCCGTAGCCCACCGTCGTCATGGTGACCACCGCCCACCAGAAGGCGTCCGGGATGCTGGAGAAGTGCGACTCCGGCTCGTCGGCCTCGGCGAAGTAGACGGCGCTGGAGAAGAGGATGACTCCGATGAAGAGGAAGAAGATGAGGAGGCCCAGCTCCCGCATGCTGGCCTTCAGGGTCTGGCCCAGGATCTGCAGCCCCTTGGAATGCCGGGACAGCTTGAAGATCCGGAACACGCGGACCAACCGGATGACCCTGAGGATGGCGAGCGACATGGCCTGCTGGCCGTTCTGGTGCTCCTGACCCTGCTGCTCGGCCAGCTCCGTTCCCACGGTGATGAAGTAGGGCATGATGGACATCACGTCGATGATGTTCATCACCGTCTTGGAGAACTCCGACTTGCTGGGGCAGGCGAAGAAGCGCACGAACAGCTCGAAGGTGAACCAGATGACGCAGGTGGTCTCGATGATGAAGAAGGGGTCGCTGAAGGTGAGCGAGGGCCGCGGCGTCGTGCCATTGTCCGGGCGCCGCGCCGCCGGCAGCTCGCGCTCGTCACGGAACTCGGGCAACGTCTCCAGGCAGAAGGTGATGATGGAGATGGTGATGACGATGACGGACACGATGGCGATGCCGCGCGCCGGGCTGGAGCTCTCCGGGTACTCGAAAATCAGCCACACCTGCTTCTGGAACTCGTTCTGGGGCAGCGGCTTCTCCTCCTCCTTGATGAAGCCCTCGTCCTCCCTGAAGCGCTCCATGGCCTCCTCCCCCAGCTGGTAGAAGCGGATCTCGTCGGCGAACACGTCGATGGACACGTTGACCGGGCGCCGGATCTTCCCCCCTGACTGGTAGAAGTACAGGATCCCGTCGAAGCTGGGCCGGTTCCTATCGAAGAAGTACTCGTTCCGGAGGGGATCGAAGTACTTGATCCTCTTGGCGGGGTCCCCCAGCAGGGTGTCGGGGAACTGGTTCAGGGTCCCCAGCTGGGTCTCGTAGCGGAGCCCCGCGATGTTGATCAGGACGCGCTCCGTGCTGTCCGCGTCCGCGTCCCCCCCCCCCAGCAGGTCGTCGTCGAACAGGTGCGGGCTGTGGTCTGCGCGTAAAAGCGCATCCACCGCGCTGTCCGCGCAGCCGAACGCGTTCATGTCGTTGATCCGCCACGCGCCGTGAGGAAGAGGAGGAGGAGGAAGAGCAGCGGGGGTGTCCCGGGTGTTCAGCTCCTTCCCCTCACCGGGGCCGGTCTGGACGAACGGGGGGCCGTCCAGCGCGTTCCGGCAGCTCTCCTCGGCGTTCCCGCCACCGCCGCCGCTTTTCGCGCCACCGTTCTCGAAGCTCACGAGCGCGATCTCCATCCCGCCGTTAACCGGAAGACTTGTTGAGCCGCGGAGCGCGAGCCATCCCGAAACCGAATTAACGCGCAGCAGATGGACGGAGGACCGGACGGGATCCGGGATTCTCTGGTGACGTTAAGCCGCCGCGGAGGGACTGATGTGAGGAAGAGGAGGAGGAGGAGGAGGAAGAGGAGGAGACCCGGATGAGAGATGATGCCTCCTGACGTCAAAAGTCATGTTTAGACCGTCTCGCGGCCTGAGAGTGAGACAGGCTGTCTCTCTCTCTGGGGCGCGCACGCGCAAAGCGCGGCAATATTTGTCATCAACATTAAAACTCCTGCAGGTCCCTGAACGCATCACGAGCCCCCGGTGGGGGAACCGGGACCCGGTGTGACCCGG
>NC_090797.1:387500-512500 GCF_040054535.1 Antennarius striatus | reverse complement strand
CTGGTTAATAGCTGATTGGTGTGAACCTGAGGCCCCGCCTCCTGTCACCATCGTTTCTCCTCTGGACCCGGTCTGGAGATGAAACCGTCTGATTGGTCGAGCCAGAGTCAACAGGTGGCTAGCCTAGATTGGCCATAGCGGGTTAGCTTGTGCATGTACCTGTGTGTGGGTGACGGAGCTGAGTCCCACTGCATGGCAGTTGGAGGGAGACGGTAACCATAACAACAGGTAACCACTAACAACCAGCGCCCGTAACCACGGCAGCTCACAAATTAGCTCATCTAATTACAGCGTTCAGAGCGGTTTTCACGAACATCACTGCAGCGCGCCGCCAACACATCCTCAGGAGCCGCGACCATCTGGCCCCACAGCCAGGAGGCGCCGGTCCGACCCGAGACACCGTCACCTCCTCCAGGAGGCTGTTGTCATGGTTACCGTCTCAGCAGAATTAAAAACAAGAATTCTCCTTCAACGCTCAGAGCAGGTGGAATGTGAATGTGTCTATGCTACGCTAACCAGATGCTAGCTGTAGCATCATATTTAACAGACATGAAGTAAATGCTAAGCTAACAGCTGCTAGCTGTAGCATCAAATGACACGAGATAAATATGAACATTTATGTATCACAATCAAAGATTCTGTCTTCAAAACCATCTTCATCACCATCACCACCATCATCATCATCATCGCCATCATCATCACCATCATTATCATCATCATCACCATCCTGATCATCACCATCATCATCTTCATCACCATCATCATCATCACCATCATCATCATCACTATCATCACCATCATCATCATCATCATCACCATGATTATCTTCATCATCACCACCATCATCATCATCACCATCATCATCATCATCACCATCCTGATCACCACCATCACCACCATCATCATCACTATCATCACCATCATCATCATCATCATCATCATCACCATCCTGATCATCATCTCCATCACCACCACCATCACCATCATCATCATCATCATCATCATGGTTGGGCGTCGGCTTAAGGCACCAGATTAGCGGCAGGAAAGGCTGCGGATGCTGATAAATGGATTTCCTGTGAAACGGAGCCGAGGATGGATTTAAACACGATTTGTGTTTTCACCACCGTTGCTATGGAGATGAGAAGGGGGAGGAGTCAAGTGGAGCTGCAATTCTAACAACAAATTTTAGCCTTAACCATCCCGAGGTCTCGAGGGGAAGGCGGGGCATCGGTTCATGTCCATGGTGGACGACACGCCCCAACTTGGAGGTCAAAAGCCATACGGTGGCCCCGCCCAATCCGGTTCTGATGAAGATCACCTCCTTCACCCGAATAATGTTCACTCTCCTGTGTTTCAGTGTGCACCTGGACGCAGCCAATCACAGTTCACGTGAGGCGTGATTGGCTGTCCTCATTTCTTCTTCTGCACACAAGTTGTTCACCTTTAGCCTGATCATTGATATTAATATTGATACCTTTGGAAGGGAAAAGGATATAAATGTTACGCTACAAAATGGAGTTTGCTCATGTAAATACAAAGAATAACATGCCAACCAGATACATTCATGCTAACTTGCTAATGCTAAGTTGCACACACACATGCAAAAACCTGCATGTCTTGCTTCCTGCTTGTTTTGTTGTTTTGTTTTGTTGTTGTTTTGTTGTGTTAGATCACCTAGCAACAACGTAAACAACCGTTGTTTGGCTCCAGTGATGTCACACGCTAAAGCAAATAAAGGGCTACCTAGCTAACGCAGGCTATGCTAACGTGTCGTTAAACACACGTTTGTCTGACAGGCGATCGGCTGTGACTCCTGTTTTGTCGCCCGCGGCGGTAATGTGTGTAATGCGCTCATGTGACTTAGGATCGTTCGTGTGCACCTGAAGGTACCACTGGTCCTGAACAGGAGGGGAACACGGTGAACCCGTGGAGGTGAACGCGTGGTGGTGAACGCGTGGTGGTGAACCTGTGGTGGTGAACGCGTGGAGGTGAACGCGTGGTGGTGAACCGGTGGTGGTGAACCTGTGGTGGTGAACCCGTGGTGGTGAACCCGTGGTGGTGAACCCGTGGTGGTGAACCCGTGGTGGTGAACCCGTGGTGGTGAACCTGTGGTGGTGAACCCGTGGTGGTGAACGCGTGGTGGTGAACCCGTGGTGGTGAACCCGTGGTGGTGAACCCGTGGTGGTGAACCTGTGGTGGTGAACCAGTGGTGGTGAACCTGTGGTGGTGAACCTGTGGTGGTGAACCCGTGGAGGTGAACCTGTGGAGGTGAACCTGTAGAGGTGAACCCGTGGTGGTGAACCTGTGGTGGTGAACCCGTGGTGGTGAACCTGTGGTGGTGAACGCGTGGTGGTGAACCCGTGGTGGTGAACCCGTGGTGGTGAACCCGTGGTGGTGAACCGGTGGTGGTGAACCCGTGGTGGTGAACCCGTGGTGGTGAACCTGTGGTGGTGAACCCGTGGTGGTGAACCCGTGGTGGTGAACCCGTGGTGGTGAACCTGTGGTGGTGAACCCGTGGTGGTGAACCTGTGGTGGTGAACGCGTGGTGGTGAACCCGTGGTGGTGAACCCGTGGTGGTGAACCCGTGGTGGTGAACCTGTGGTGGTGAACCCGTGGTGGTGAACCTGTGGTGGTGAACCTGTGGTGGTGAACCCGTGGAGGTGAACCTGTGGAGGTGAACCTGTAGAGATGAACCCGTGGTGGTGAACCCTTGGTGGTGAACCCGTGGTGGTGAACCCGTGGTGGTGAACCTGTGGTGGTGAACCTGTGGTGGTGAACCCGTGGTGGTGAACCTGTGGTGGTGAACCTGTGGTGGTGAACGCGTGGTGGTGAACCTGTGGTGGTGAACCCGTGGTGGTGAACCCGTGGTGGTGAACCTGTGGTGGTGAACCCGTGGTGGTGAACCTGTGGTGGTGAACCTGTGGTGGTGAACCCGTGGAGGTGAACCTGTGGAGGTGAACCTGTAGAGGTGAACCCGTGGTGGTGAACCCCTGGTGGTGAACCCGTGGTGGTGAACCCGTGGTGGTGAACCTGTGGTGGTGAACCCGTGGTGGTGAACCCGTGGTGGTGAACCCATGATGGTGAAACCCGTGACGGCGCTCACGCGTGTTCTTGTGTAAGCGTGCTCCGAATGAGCGCTGGACCGGAAAACAAGCGTGACTGGGGGAACCAATCATCGGCCTGTGCTGGTCACGAATCTCACCTACAGCGTGCCCCCCCCTCACCAGGCTCGGGCTGAGGTGGGGGGGGCGAAGCCCTGCCGAGGCCGCGGTGCGTTCAAAGCCCTCGGGACGTCAGAGCACCAGATACAAAGAGAAGCTCTGCTTGTTCACAGCAGCACCGAGGACATGAACACACTGATGGGGGTGGGGAGTGTGAGTATGTGTGTGTGTGTGTGTGGGGGGGGGATTACAGCCGCAGAGGAATAATAACAACACACATTAAGACACGCATGTAAGACCAGGAGGGGGGAGGGAGGGCAGCCATCAACAGTGACGGGCTGCAGGAGTGCCGTTGAGCAGAGGGATGGAGGGATGAGGATGGATGGATGAGGATGGAGGGATTAGGATGGAGGGATGATGGAGGGATGATGGAGGGATGAGGATGGATGGATGATGGAGGGATGATGATGGAGGGATGAGGATGGAGGGATGAGGATGGATGGATGATGGAGGGATGAGGATGGATGAGGATGGAGGGATGAGGATGGAGGGATGATGGAGGGATGAGGATGGAGGGATGAGGACAGAGGGATGAGGATGGAGGGATGAGGATGGAGGGATGATGGAGGGATGATGGAGGGATGGATGATGGAGGGATGAGGATGGAGGGATGAGGATGGATGGATGATGGAGGGTTGAGGATGGAGGGATGAGGATGGAGGGATAATGGAGGGATGAAGATGGAGGGATGATGGAAGAATGATGATGGAGGGATGAGGATGGAGGGATGATGATGGAGGGTTGAGGATGGAGGGATGAGGATGGAGGGATAATGGAGGGATGAAGATGGAGGGATGATGGAAGAATGATGATGGAGGGATGAGGATGGAGGGATGAGGATGGATGGACGATGGAGGGATGAGGATGGAGGGTAGAGGATGGAGGGATGATGATGGAGGGATGAGGATGGAGGGATGAGGATGAAGGGATGAGGATGGAGGAGGTGGATTGTGTGGAGGGATTTTAATTGACAGCTGTCCAAATCCCCAGACAGATTCTCTGAGTGGAGGTCGTCCTCTGCTGCTCTCTGACAGAGAAACACGTCCTGTTCTATAGACGGATACACACACACACACACACACACACACACACACACACACACACACACACACACACACACACACACACACACACACACACACACACACAAACACACACACATATACAGCATGTGTGTGTGTTTATATAAAATCAAAGATATTGATACACATATTTATATACACATGTCTATATACTGTATATACTGTATACATACATATATAAGTGTATATATACATGTATATATGTATACACACACACGTATATATATATTCTTATATACGTGTGTCTATTCTTATATACATATACAGTATGTATATAATGTATATATACACTGTATATACAGTATACACACACTTATATATATATGTATATACATACATATACATGTGTGTGTGTTTATAGAGTTATAGAGATATTTATATACATACATATAAAAATATGTATATATTATGTAATAACACACATATTTCTATATACATATATGAATTTGTGTGTCTCGTTTATAGATAAATACATATTTCCCCACTGTGGGAGAATAAAGGGTTATCTTATATCTTATCTTATTTACATTATATATATATATATATATATATATATATATATATATATATATGTATGTATACACATATATGTCAATATGTATATCTTTAAATATATATATACAGTATATACACACACATGCTAAGACACACGCGCAAACCCTCTCTCTCTCTCACACACACACACACACACACACACACACACACACACACACTCACACACACACATACACACTCACACACACACACGCACGCACGCACGCACACACACACACACACACACACACACACACTCCAGGAGAGGATGGTGTTCTCTTCAAGCGTGAGGGAACATCTTCCTTCACATTGAATTCTAAAGGTCATTATATAATTTTTTTTCACATCAAACAGCATCTGTGAAACCTGGGGGGTGGTGGTGGTCGTGCTGGGGGGGGGGTGATAATGGTTGGGTGGGGGCGGGGGGTGTTAGCAGTTGGGTGGGGGCGGGGCTTCTGTCCTCCATCAGGCGTCCAATGAAACGCTGCCAGTCCAGCAGCTGCTTTTGTTTACCTGATGTTTCTGCTTCATCTTCTTTTCATCCGTGTTCACGCCTCAGCGCTCTGATTGGCCGATCCTTTAGCATCGCTGGAGCGTGAACACACTGCATTACACGAGCTAACATTAGCAGCTATGAGCCCACTAATGCTATGAGCCCGCTAATGCTAACACACACCTACAACAGAGTCTGGGATCGAAGTGAACATCAAGGCCTCTAGTCTGAACACATGGTTGCCATGACGATGACCATTGGCCAATCAGGTTTAAGCAGCAGCAGTGTGCAACATTAGCTAACAATAGCATCTGAAACATGCAGACTGCTAATGCTAGCTAACAGTAGTAGTGTACAGCTAACATGTTAGCTGTACAGTCCTGGGTTCGGTAGCTAGGCCAAACCCAGGACTGCCTCCTGGTACATGTTGCATTGTGGGTAATGTAGTTTCCAGACCCGTACTGCCATGTGAAGTAGTAATTAACTGACAAAACGGGTTTAATTTGATTCTGGATCTCAAAAATCACATTTTTAACAGAATTAAATTGGATTTAATCCAGCTGTTTGTTCTCCCCTCCTCTATTTGTTTGTTTGTTTGTTGTTTGGGGGCGGAGCTGGTTCGAGCGGTGCCCAGCAGGAAGAGGCTGTCCTACTTTATCTCTCATTAAGCTCCTCACACATCAGGCCGTGACTCAGAAATACGGTGGGCATCAAACGCACCCTAGAGGCTCTGCTGGCCTGATTTCATGTTTATGGATGAATCCCTTCCTCCTCTCCTTCAGCATCCACTCTGCTCCCTCACTTTTTGACATCTCCTCCTCTCACCGGTTACCATAGCGACCCACAATATTGTTCGCCTGTTGCCAGGGCTCGTCTCCATGTGAGCAGCATCCCTCCCCCGGTGATGTGATGAGGATACGGGACGCGTTCTCCAGCCGCTCCAGCGGGAAGCTGCAGTTCTGCTCCTGAGTCACAGGGGGGCGCTGGAGAACCGAGAAGACCCGAGTTCACCCGAGAGGACCCGAGTTCAGTGGAGGAATGTCCCCCGCCTAAAACCTTTACTACTAGTACAACTTCTACTACTATAATTAATAGTGATAATGATAACAACAACAACAATATTAATAATAATGATAATGATAATAATAATAATAATAATAATAATAATAATAATAATAATAATAATAATAATAATAATAATAATAATAATAATAATAATAATAATAATAATAATAATAATAATAATAATAATATTTGCTGTTTGCTATTGAGGACCAATCACTGACGGCTCGCTGCTCGTGCTTTGCTTTGATGATGATGATGATGACGATGGTGATGATGATGATGATGATGATGATGATGATGATGATGATGGTGGTGGTGGTGGTGATGAAGAGTAGAGGTCCTCAGCTCTATCTTTAGCAGGAAGCCTCGTTCTGTCAGCGAGCGTTAACGCCGCGTCACGTGAACGCCTCGCTGCAGGGCGACGGCTGATGACGCAAACAAACAGTACGGAGGCCGGTGAATGGAAATGATGTACGCCCAGAGGAAGTGCTCTTTAGAGGAGCGCCGCCGCCGCCAGCATCAACAAAACTGTATTAAGAAGACATCACCACAAGAACGTGTCTGAGGATCTCCTGCTGCACATGGAACCAGTTCACATCCTCGAACCAGTTCACATCCTTAAAACCGGTTCACATCCTCGAACCAGTTCACATCCTCAAACCGGTTCACATCTTTAAACAAGTTCACAATGGATCGGACTCTATTATTCAAACTGAAGTGAAACCTGATCCAGACTTTAGAACTGGATTAAAACCAGGGTCATGTGACCTAACATGAGGTAAATTCTGTTTCTCCTGAAGTCGTTTTGTGTTGTTTGTTGTTGTTTGTTTGTTTGTTGTTGTTTGTCTGTTGTTGTTGTTGTTGTTGTTTGTCTGTTGTTGACTTTCTGCTTTGGAGTAAATACTATACAGTATTTCATGACCGAAATGAGGAAGAGTGTGATGAAGAGCGCCGTCAGAGGGGATGTGCTGGACTCTGAGGCCCCCTGGTGGACGGGCCAGGCGTCGCCTCCAACGGCGGGATGAAGGGAACCACATCTCCCATCATGCATTGGGACATCTGTCAGGAGGCGAGCTCCTCCTGTATAGAGCCTGCTTCTGTTGACCGCCCCGCCCCCTGGTGGGATCGGCGGGTGGTGTCCACGCCCACTAGTGGGAGTGGCCTGAACGTTTACCTCATTAAAGCGCCACGATGGACCCGTTGCTGCTAACTGTTAGCATGTAGCAGTGGCTGTGTTGGTGTCACCTGATCTTTGACTGACAGTTTCGGTCACATGATGGGATCTTCTGTTGCCGCAGTAACCTCCTCTCCTCTTACAATCAACTCATACAGCAGAAGAACACATGAATACTTTATAACCACAGAAGAAGAGAACAGGACACCTGACAGAGGAGGCCCCTCCCCCAAGAGCAGAGGCCCGCCTCCAACAGGTGAGTCCACACTACAATGAGCATCACCTCTAAACCTGTATTAAACTACACCTGTACCTAAACTACACCTGTACCTAAAACTACACCTGTATCTAAACTACACCTGTACTAAACTATACCTGATACTAAACTACACCTGTACTAAACTACACCTGTATTAAACTACACCTGTACCTAAACTACACCTGTACCTAAAACTACACATGTATCTAAACTACACCTGTACTAAACTATACCTGATACTAAACTACACCTGTACTAAACTATACCTGATACTAAACCACACCTGTACTAAACTACACCTGTATTAAACTACACCTGTACCTAAACTACGCCTGTACCTAAAACTACACCTGTATATAAACTACACCTGTACTAAACTATACCTGATACTAAACTACACCTGTACTAAACTACACCTGTACCTAAACTACACCTGTATTAAACTACACCTGTACCTAAACTACGCCTGTACCTAAAACTACACCTGTATATAAACTACACCTGTACTAAACTATACCTGATACTAAACTACACCTGTACTAAACTACACCTGTACCTAAACTACACCTGTATTAAACTATACCTGATACTAAACTATACCTGTACCTAAACTACACCTGTATTAAACTACACCTGTACCTAAACTACACCTGTACCTAAACTACACCTGTAATAAACTACACCTGTATTAGCTACACCTGTACCTAAACTAAACCTGTATTAAACTACACCTGTATTAAACTACACCTGTACCTAAACTACACCTGTACCTAAACTACACCTGTATTAAACTACACCTGTATTAGCTACACCTGTACCTAAACTAAACCTGTATTAAACTACACCTGTATTAAACTACACCTGTACCTAAACTACACCTGTACCTAAACATCACACCGGTACTAAACTATACCTGATACTAAACTACACCTGTAATAAACTGCACCTGTATTAACTACACCTGTACCTAAACTACACCTGTGTTAAACTATACCTGATACTAAACTACACCTGTAATAAACTACACCTGTACCTAAAACTACACCTGTACCTAAACTACACCTGTATTAAACTATACCTGATACTAAACTACACCTGTAATAAACTACACCTGTATTAAACTACACCTGTACCTAAACTACACCTGTACCTAAACATCACACCGGTACTAAACTATACCTGATACTAAACTACACCTGTAATAAACTGCACCTGTATTAACTACACCTGTACCTAAACTACACCTGTGTTAAACTATACCTGATACTAAACTACACCTGTAATAAACTACACCTGTACCTAAAACTACACCTGTACCTAAACTACACCTGTATTAAACTATACCTGATACTAAACTACACCTGTAATAAACTACACCTGTACCTAAACTACACCTGTATTAAACTATACCTGATACTAAACTATACCTGTACCTAAAGTACACCTGTACTAAACTATACCTGATACTAAACTACATCCGTAATAAACTGTACCTGTACCTAAACTACACCTGTACTAAACTGTACCTGATACTAAACTACACCTGTATTAAACTACACCTGTACCTAAACTACACCTGTATTAAACTACACCTGTATTAACTACACCTGTACCTAAACTACACCTGTGTTAAACTACACCTGTATTAAACTACACCTGTACCTAAACTACAGCTGGACCTAAACTACATCTGTATTAAACTACACCTGTACTAAACTACTGTACACCTGATACTAAACTACACCTGATACTAAAATTTAGTACAGGTGTAGTTTAGGTACAGGTCTAGTTTAGTACAGGTGTAGTTTAGGTACATTTTCAAATTGATTCCACTGATCAATCATCAATAACCAACAAACAACAATCATCTGTTTGAACGTTTATTGATCTGATGGAACGTCGGCAAGTCCTGATGAACGTTTGTACAAAATAAGAAGTGAGGATTAAAGACGCTGCCTTCAGGGACAATCCGTCATCAAGACGTCTGTCTGAGACACACAAACTATAATAATAATAATCATACTAATAATAGTAGTAATAATAATAATAATAATAATAATAATAATGCTTGTATTAGCAGCTCCTTCATCATCATCTTCATCAGCGTTCTGATTGGAACGTGACCCGAGTCGCTCAGCGGTGTATTTTTAGCCAGACGTCTTTGTGACTGAAGTCCTGTGAAGAGTAAAAATAGTTTGGATCAGCTGTGGCTGTGAGGACGGGTTATTGATCCCCGGTGATCGATCAGTGCTTTGGGGTGTCGGCTGAACGTTCTCCAGGTTCTGAGGTTCTCGTCTGTGATTCGTCTTGACGTCGTCAAGTTCTGACGCGCCGCTGTCGACGAAGCGACTCGTCCCGTTCCAAACGCTCCACGTTTCCATGGAGACGCTCACCTCTGCAGGACGACGGCGTGTGTGAAGTCAGGTCATGTGACCAGCAGTCAACAACAACAGCCGTAAACTTGAGTCCTGATTGGTCGCTTCGGTGGTGACGGTGTCGGATTAACAACCAGGAATGGACAAACGTAACGGATGGGCGGCGTCGAACAGCTGACAGGAAATAAACAATTTGTTTTTGTTTGTTTGTTGTGTAAAGACCGTCGCCCTGTTGACATTAGACTGGATTAAAGGGAAAGACGGACGACACACAGCGGAGGGGCGGAGCCTATGACCCCAGTCACAAAATGTTTACGTTATTGACTGAAGATCAGCCAGTCGTTGTTTGTTTGTTCTCAAGCCTCCCTTAAAAGCACGTTAAACGAAAGCTTTTCTCTGAGTTTTGCTGACTCATCAAACACGGCTCTTAGCCCCGCCTCCTCCTTAAAAGCAGGTTCTGATTGGCTGAACATGTAAAGTGGGGGGCGTCCATGAGACACGTGTCAAACCTCAGCTTTAAAAAATGGAACCAGACGGAGACAACACGGTCGCCGCGGCGATTGGGCAGATCAATATCCAATCGTCTGATGTGATTGATAAACAGTGGGGCTGGCAGCTTTGCTGATTGGTTGGAATGTAGACGCGTCACATCCAACAGGAAGTGACTTCAAAGTAGCGTCAGGACAGCGCTAGCTTGGTTAGCTTCTTTAGAAATCTGTGGCAGCATCAACAACTGGAAACATGTAGAGAAACAACGACGGGCCCCTTCATGGACTCAAACGTGATGCCGACTGTCAGTCGGATCAAACGTTCCAGCGTACGAAGGGTCAAACGTTCAAATGTTCTCACGCTCAAACGTTCTAACAGAAGAACATACAAACATTCTAACTTTCTACCGCTCAAACATTCCAAAGCTCAAACGTTCTACAACTCAAACATTCTAACGTACGAACGATCAAACATTCAAATGTTCTTAAGCTGTGATGTACGAACGTACAAATGTTCCAATGTTCTAACGTACAAATGTTCTAACCATCAAACGTTCCAACGCTCAAACGTTGTACTCCTCAAACGTTCTAATGCTCAAACGTTCTACAACGCAAACGTTCTAACGCTCAAGAGTTCTACTGCTCAAACGTTCCAACGATCAAACATTCTACAACTCAAACATTCTAACGTACGAACGATCAAACATTCAAATGTTCTTAAGCTGTGATGTACGAACGTACAAATGTTCCAATGTTCTAACGTACAAATGTTCGACCACTCAAATGTTCTAACACTCAAACGTTCCACCGCTTAAACGTTCTACCGCTCAAATGTTTCAACACTCAAATGTTCTAACACTCAAACGTTCCACCGCTTAAACGTTCTACCGCTCAAACGTTTCAACGCTCAAATGTTCTAACACTCAAACGTTCCACCCAATCGTGGCCCTGGAGGACCGCCCAGGTTCTGGTTCTGTGCGTCTTTATGGCAGGAGAAGAAGAGCGCGGCGCTGCTGGTTGGAGGCACTTCAGTCGATTCTATGCTGAGACGGGTTCAAGGCACTGGACTAACTCTAGATGGATCTCTGGGTCGGTTCTGTTTCCTTCCTGAAGCTGTTCTGAAGTCAAACCAAACGGGTCACGAATGCAGGATGAGCATCAGACGATCACCACGGCGACAGTAAAAAGGTCTGTTTCTCAGCCAGTTTGTCCTTCAGTCCCGTCAAGCATCACTTCCTGTCGTTACACTGATAATAATGAGCATCATCATCGCCACCATCATCACCCCCCCTCCACAACGACAAGCAGTTTAATAGTGAAGTCATGCATTGAGTATACGTAGCTGTGCCAAAGCTAATCAGGCCAAACGCTTTATTTTGACATGCCATGATCCTCACACTTCCTGTTCCAGTGCACTTTGGTGAAGACGAGTCCCAGCAGGAGGAAGATGAGGGTGAAGTGAAGCTGAGGTCACGTCTCTGCATGCCGATAAAACAGAAGAGTCTCCGCATGCGATTCTATAAAGGAGGGTTGCATCGACAGGAAGCGCCAGCCCGGACACGCCCACCAGCATCTGCTAATCCAATCACAAGAGGGGGGAGGAGTCCTCAGGTGATCCTCACATCGCTGTCGCACTTTTATTGCACAAAGTCAGGAAAATGTCTGGATTTTTCCTAAAAAAGTCTCAAATTGTAAATTTAATGCTAAATAAGAATAAACGTGTTTAAATCCAGGAATTCTTCCTGTTTTTCTTCTTCTCTTGTTTTACGTCTCAGAGACGTTCAGACATCAAAGCCGCTGAACCTTCCTCACTTCCTGTCGCCTCGTCTTCGCTTGGCGCTAGCTTGGTTAGCAAATAAATCCGCATGTCTGTCCCAACGGGCTAACGGACGCTAACCAACCACACAGCTAGCTGTACTAGCGCTGATCTGTCTGTATCTCGTCCTGATGGCTACGTTAGCATACCTTCACCTGTGAAAAACCGGGGGACGTTACGTTAGCATGCGACCGCGGGCAGGGGGCGGAGCCAAAACAAAAATGGCGTCACTTGTGATTTATTGTCGTGTTCCATTTGAGGGAATAAAATCCAATCCGGTCCGCCTCTAAACCCGCCTCCTGACACCGACGTCTCTCCGACGTCTTCGTCGTGGTTCCAGGAAGCGACTCAGGCTCCGCCTCTTTTTTTTTTTTGTAATCCACCAGTTTGGGTGAGAAAAATCACACCAATGGCGATGTGGGTTTTTTGTACATATGTACACGCCGGGCGCCGCCTCACACGTCGGTGAGCAGCTTCCCCGTGCCGACGCAGTTGTGCCCGGGCGCCGTGCAGTTAGCGGTCCTGAGGTTAGCCTCCCGGAAGTTATCGATGCTGTTGTCCAGGTCCTCGTCCGTCTCCACGTACTCTGACTTGCTGACGGCCGACGAGCTGCGGCGGCTGGAGCCGCCGTCCGACGCCAGGTTCTGCTCGCTGACGTTCAGCAGCTGCGCCTGCTCCTCCCCCTCCGTCTCGCGGTGGTAGAAGTAGTTGAAGTTGGACACGATGACGGGCACGGGCAGCGCGATGGTGAGCACGCCGGCGATGGCGCACAGCGAGCCCACGATCTTCCCCCCGATGGTCACCGGGTACATGTCCCCGTAGCCCACTGTCGTCATGGAGACCACCGCCCACCAGAAGGCGTCCGGGATGCTGGTGAAGAAGGACTCCTTCTCCTCGGCCTCGGCGAAGTAGACGGCGCTGGAGAAGAGGATGACTCCGATGAAGAGGAAGAAGATGAGGAGGCCCAGCTCCCGCATGCTGGCCTTCAGGGTCTGGCCCAGGATCTGCAGCCCCTTGGAATGCCGGGACAGCTTGAAGATCCGGAACACGCGGACCAACCGGATGACCCTGAGGATGGCGAGGGAGGTGGCCTGCTCGCCGCCGCCGCCGCCGCCGCCGCCACCGCCCTTCCCCTCGCGGTCGTCCTGGTCGTCGGCCAGCTCGGTGCCGAGCGTGATGAAGTAGGGGATGATGGCCACGATGTCGATGGAGTTCATCATGTTCTTGAAGAACGCCGCCTTGCTGGGACAGGCGAAGAAACGCACGATCAGCTCGAAGGAGAACCAGATGATGCAGAGCGTCTCCACCACGAAGAACGGGTCGGTGAGGACGTTGGTTTTGTAGAAGGCGGTGGCGTTCGCCACCCCCCCCGCCGCCGCCGCCGCCGCCCGCTCCCGCGGGTCCTCCTTCAGCTCCGGCAGCGTCTCCAGGCAGAAGATGACGATGGAGATGAGGATGACCATCACCGACACGATGGCGATGCCCCGCGCCGGCCCCGAGCTCTCGGGGTGCTCGAACAGGAGCCACACCTGCCGCTGGAACTCCTTCTCGGGGAGGGGGCGCTCCTCCTCGCGGATGAAGCCCTCGTCCTCGCGGAACTTCTCCATGGCCTCCACCCCCAGCTCGTAGAACTTGATCTCCTCGGAGAACATGTCCAGAGGCACGTTGACGGGCCGCCGCAGGCGCCCCCCCGACTGGTAGTAGTAGAGGATGGCGTCGAAGCTGGGGCGGTTCCGGTCGAAGAAGTACTCGTTGCGGAGGGGGTCGAAGTAGCGCGTCCTCTTTTTGGGGTCCCCCAGCAGGGTGTGGGGGAACTGGTTGAGGGTCTTCAGCTGCGTCTCGAAGCGCAGCCCCGACACGTTGATGACCACGCGCTCGCAGCAGTCGTGCTCCTCGTGCTCGTCGTCGTGGGGGGGGTACAGGTCCTGGGGGTGTCCCGGCAGGGTGGAGGTGTCGTCCATGTTCTCCGTGGAAACCACCGTCATGCTTCCTGGGGGGGTGGAGGCGGGGAGGGGGAGCAGGAAGGAACCGGGGGGGTTACGCCGCCGCCATCATCATCATCATCATCATCATCATCATCTGTGATCTTCCTCTCAGCTGCGGGGGGGGGAAACACACGTGAGCTGCGGGACGCACCGCATGCATCAGGGCTCGAGCTCGCAGCGCTGCGGCGCGAGCCCCGGCGACATGACGACACATCCTCTAACGGATCAAACGTACCTGCGGTCCGGCGCGCGCGCGGGGGAGGGGGGGGTGGAAGGGTCCTCGCGCCTCCGCAACTTCAACCGAATCCGGGTTCCGGTTTTCAGTCAAACATGAACGTGATCCAGTCTCACATCCGAATCCTCCTCCCGGTGCGGGTCCGTCGGAGCTGCCGCGCCGCGGCGGGAGGAAGAGGAGGAGGAGGAAGAGGAGGAAGAGGAGGAAGAGGAGGAGGCTTCAGTCGCAGCAAAAACCGACTAGTTATCAAAATCATACCGGAAATAACGGAAAGCCACCGGTCCGGTGGGGGGGCCCGGGAGGGCTGGTCGCTGCCGCATCAGCGGTGGACGCGGCGGCGCGCAGGGAGCGCAGAGGCGCAGCGGACGCGTCCGGCCGTCGGAGGCAGAACGGAGGATCTCATGGAGAGGAAAAAGTGAGAGGGAAGGAGGGGGGGGGTGAGAGAGGAGGGGGGTGAGAGAGGAGGGGGGGGGGCTTCGACGCAATGCAGACAGGCGCTGAAACGCAGTTGGCGCAACTGGATCTGCGGCTCCGCCGGAAGCTGCGGGGCTCGCGGAGGAGTTGACGCGACCCCCGTTACCGGTGCCCCCCCCCCGCTAGCTCCCAGTTTAAACTCTGACTGGAGGAATGTGTTTGCGACAGTCGGGCCTCATGTTGGTGTAAATACCTCAGTGTTGCTATGGTAACAGGGCGAAACCAGCAGTTTTCCTCAGCGTAAGAAATTCCTCATCAATAGTTATCAGCTGATGCGGCCGGAAGGATGAAGGTCACGTGACGCTGGAGGGGAAAAACAAACGTATTTAGAATTAAACAAAATGTTTAAATGATTATATTAAAGAAATAAAGTTTGATTTTCATTTTAAGTGTTTAAGAAAAAACAGAGGACGTCGTCTCACCTTTGATGACGTCAGGTGGGCGTGTCCCGCTCAAGCTGCAGATGTTCTCAGGAAAGAGAAATGTTTTAACGTGGTAACGTTCTAACGGTAACGTTTAGCTTCTGACCGTCCAATCACAGAGCAGAATGTCGTCATGTGATTCCATTCTTGATAACAGACACGCCTACTTTGCCTCAAACTCCGCCCACTCGGTGACGTCTCACGCTGTCTTGTTGTAGAATGGCAGCACCAGTCCTGGACAGCGAATCAGAGGCGGTTCTGGAGACAGATCCATGACTATGTAGAAATTTGGTCTACATTTGGTCTACATAGGGTCTACATAAGGTCCACATACAGAGTCTACATAGGGTCTACATAGGGTCTACATTTCGTCTACATAGGGTCTACATATATACAGTAATCGTAAACAACAATGTTTGTTTATCCCAAACACCTGACTGTAAACATTAGCAGCGCCTGAGGGTCAGGCGCCTGTCAGGCAGCGCGTAGGGACAAGTGACACACTCACAGGATTTAGTTTAATGAAGAGTTGATTTCAAAATAAAGGTTGGCGCCTGCGTCACAATAAAAGTGTGTGTTGTGTGAGAGGGCTGTGTGTCCTCTGCTGTATGTGAAGGTGACCATGTGTGTGACCATGTGTGTGTGTGTGTGTTTGTGTGAGACACTATTTGTGTTGTAACCGGACGCGTGCAGCAGCCGTGTGATGGAACTAAATTTAGTTTGTTTGACTTCCTTCTGATCGTCAGACGTCGCTGATCCTCCACACGCTCCGTCCGTGTTCACTCATGCGAGTTCGTTCATGTGTGTGCAGCCGGTCGGAACACGTGGAGGTGATTCATGACGAGCCTCCAGCCTGATGCTATCGCGACCTTTGACCTCTGGGTTATAATCATGTTTGACTTTCAGAACATCCCTAGATTCAAAGAATGATGTCACAGGGGAAATATCAAACAGGAAGTAAACAGGAAGTACAACACCGGCAGCCTTTAGCCTCTAAGCTAACAGCCTTAGCATACAAGCTAATGCTTCTCACAAACGACACACTGTGGGGGCGGAGCTTGGACCTTTTGATGCTAATCTGTTAGCTTTGATGAAAAGATTCCACACCTGACAAAGGGTTTGAACATCATTCAGATCAGCTGAGCAGTCAGCCACACGCTTGTGTGATGTCATTTCCTTTTGTAACCCAACCACCTCCCCCTTCAGGTGTGGTTCTCACTGATGATGTCATCAGGCTCCGATTGGACCATTTAAATGACTCCAGTTTCTGGTCGCATGTTCAAATGCAGAGAGCAGCTCGTCACACCTGTGATGGCGCCGCCTCCACCGCAAGGGCGTCGCCGGGGCCCCGGGGCCGCCGCCATTGTTTCTGATGTCACATGATCCCCAGCTGCCTGGGGGGCCACGGCGTTGGGTTTCAGCCGCTTCACGGCGCTGAAACTGAAGATGAGCTCCAGAAATGGAAAGTTTGAACCCTGAGACCCCGCCCCCTTCTGCCGCTCGGACAATCAGGAGCCGCCGCTGAGGCCTACCAGGAAGTGATCGATGCCGATGGAAGGGATCACATCTGAGGTTGAGTTGGAAGAAATGAAGTAAACAAACAAATGAAGTAAACAAACAAATGAAGTAAACAAACAAATGATTAACGTTACCATGGTTTCCAGTGGGCTGGCTTAGCGGTTAGCGGGTAGTGGCTAGCGCTGGGGGGAGGTGCTTACAGAAGCAACTGAGTGAAGAAGCTATGAATGTACGCCCCCCCCCTCCATTCATAAACACACGGGATCTTATATAACGCCTTACAGCCCCCCGCCCTGTGCAGCTACTTATAGGCCCAGGAGCATGCTGGGAAAAGAGCGGCCGATTCATTCCGTGCCCTTCAAGACCAACACGTGGCCCCGGGGCCCCGACTTCAGGGTCTATTATTATCACATTGAAGGCACCGGTGGGGGAGGGGCCACCTGCTGATGATGTCACGGTGTTCATGTGAAAACAAATCATTCCGTTATTGGAGGCTGATGGATGTCGACCAATCAGGTCGGACCTGAGCAGCCAATCAGAACCAGCACCTGACAGGTGCGTTAGCCTTTAGCATTAGCATGTTTGTTTGGCATCTAGTGGGATATTTCCAGCGTTGCCAGGGTGGTGATGACCCAAGGGGGTGGACCAATGAGAGCGCCTGAAGGTCGGCGACACGCCAACGCCACAGGATGAAGGAGAGGCGGGCTGACAGGGAGTCACATGACTGAAGAGCCCTGAGGTGGCGGCGGCCAAAAGGTCCAGAGTTCAAACACAGCAGGACTGTTTGTTTGTTTGTTTATTTATTTGTTTGTTTGAAGAGAGCCACTGATGCATCTGTGAAGATTTAGGAAAATAGGAAAAATTTAGGAAATTTAGAAAAATACATCAAAGCATTATTATTATTATTATTATTATTATTATTATTATTATTATTATTATTATTATTATTATTATTATTATTATTATTATTATTATTATTATTATTATTATTATTACTACTACTACTATTATTGTTGTTGTTGTTGTTGTGTTTAGGGTTGGAGGCTCTGCTCTCTTTCAGCTTCTTCGATGATGAAACTGGAAGTCGCCTTCAGGGAACCCCTATACAGTGTGTGTGTGTGTGTGTGTGTGTGTGTGTGTGTGTGTGTGTGTGTGTGTGTGTGTGTGTGTGTGTGTGTGTGTGTGTGTGTGTGTGTGTGTGTGTGTGTGTGTGTGTGTGTGTGTGTGTGTGTATATGTGTGTGTGTGTGTGTGTATGTGTATGTGTGTGTGTGTGTGTGTGTGTGTGTGTGTGTGTGTGTGTGTGTGTGTGTGTGTGTGAGAGAGAGAGCTATTTTTAGACCATGACTCTTTCTTGGAGGGGATTCTGGGTCTATTTTTGCTGAGGCGGTCTGCACCATCCACCATCCAGAGGGGGGGTTGGGGGTTGGACTGGGGGGGGGGCACGGGCAACAGAGGATGCTGCTGTTAGCGTGATGAACCCTGAGCGGGTCCTTCCTCCCCCCGCGGCTCCATCCTGATGGTTCGACCCAAAAGAGTGGAATCCTCCACTCAGACCCGCTGGAGATACCAGGAGAAACACGCTACATGCTACATGTTACACATCTTACACTACACGCTTCATGCTACACACTGCATGCTACATGCCAACATGCTACAGGCCAAATGCTACATGCTACACACTACACGCTACATGCTACACGCCAACACACTACAGGCCACATGCAAGACAGCACACATCACACGCTACATGTATGACCCCAAAACACCCCCATCAGGGTTGAGGTTTGAAACAAACAAACAAACAAACAAACAAACAAACAAACAAAAAAACAAACAAACAAACAAACAGAAACGTCTTTAAAACGGAACAAAACATCATGTCAGCGTTGCTATGGCAACCACCAACCAGGTGACCTCTGAACACCTCCACCTTCAGGACCAGCTCCGCCCCTGAGTCGTGAAGCCCGTGGGGGGCGGGGGGCGCTGTGATTGGGGGGGTTGTGGGGGTCACACGGGTTCCTGTCAGAGGAGCCGACTCATTGATTATTAACCAGCTTCAGGAACACAAAGACGGGTCCGGTCGACCCGATCAGATGATGCTGGGGGAGGGGGGAGTGTGTTTGTGTATGTGTGAGTCTGGGGGGGTCCTGGAGAAAACATGGAAAATCAGCAGGAGAAAATCAATCCCAGCAGCTATTAGCAGATTACCTTAGCAATCAATATTTTGCTAATATTTTGCTCCTCTTCCTGGGTGATGATGGTTGATGCTAACTGAAGCTAACAGATGCTAACAGACCAGTAAACAAACAGGAGATGACAAGAAGCATGAGGATCCATCAGGACTGATTTATTTTATAAAAATAGATCACAAGTGTCAGAATGAAGGAGAGAACAGGAAGTAGAATCAAACCCCTGACAGTGAACACTCCCCCCTGAGCGCCGGCACCAGCAGAACCACCAGAACCAGTGCGATGGTGATGGTGATGGTGATGGCGATGATGATGGTGATGGTGATGGTGATGTTGTCAGTGAGGTAGATGTTTCACAGGTTTACAGCATTCAGATCAGAAACACATTCAGACAGATCCCAGATGATCGGATAGATAAACCCCTCCCATATTTTCTTTACCCATAAAAAAATTCTTTTTTCTCCAGAGAAAAATATAGAAACACTTTATACAAACAGTAAAAATGATAAAAACTTACAAAATTATCCGCCACCGTAAAAAAATATACATGATAAAAATGTAGATTTAACCCCCACTGAATAGATAGGATGACCCGTTCGCTCCCAGCATGCAGTAGTGATAGTGGCAGAGACTGGACACCCCCCATCGCGAAAGGCGGAGCTTCCAAACATACACCTGCTGACGGACCCGTCCAGCCAGCAGGTGATTGAAGAACGTCAGACCTCAGGTCAGAGCTCCAGATCAGAGACACAGCGCCCCCTGTTGGCCCACAGGAGGAGGAGGAGGAGGAGGAGGAGGAAGAGGAGGAGGAGGAGGAGGGGCTTCTTGTTGTTCACCTGGAAAACAAAAAGAAGAAAACGTTAATCTAACGTCACCTGGAGTCGATCCGTCAGGAGACCTGGTCTGTTTCACTGTGTGAACCTGGACTGTTTCACCGCGTGAACCTGGACTGTTTCACCATGTAGTTGCTTACATTCAGTCTGCCAGAACCAACATATGGATACATACACACACACACACAGACACACACACACACACACACACACACACACACACACACACACACACACACACACACACAGACACACACACACACAGACACACACACACACAGACACACACACACACACACACACACACGCTGAGGAAGCAGCAGCCATCACTTCCTGTTTATTCTCAGAGCTACAGTTTCACGCTAACACACTGATGTTAACGGTTACCATGGCAACAGAAGGTTCTGACTCCACTGTTCACCAGAACCAGAATCAACAGGTTTGACCCCTTTAGCCCCCCACCTCCCCTCACAACAACAACAACATGAAGATCCGGAGGAGCTACACTCGTGTCTTGCTGTTTGGATGTTATGATGCCGTCTCCATGGCGACCACAGCTCAGCAGCAGTCACATGACCATCAATCACCAGGAAAACGTGACCTCTGACCTGCTGTGTTCTGTAACTGATGCATTATTTCAGATCAGTACATTTATTTATTACTATGAAGATCATACGATCACATGACCCTCCTTGATGTTTCCATGACAACCGAACCCTAGCGTGTTTCAAACGTGACCTCACGTCACTGACCTTGCGTTTTGTACAGCATCATGTGTTTGTCTGCAGCGGAAAAAGAACTGGGGGGTCGTGGGGGGGTCAGCATAGATTCCCTCAGCGGTGACACGGATGCTAACAATAGCTGTCACACACACACACAAACACACACACACAAACACACACACACACACACACACACACACACACACACACACACACACACACACACACACACACACACACACACACACACAGGTTATGGGGGGCAGGAAGACATGCTGTCCAATCACCCCCTGGGGGGACACAGTCAGTTAGCTGGGGGCTAACACGGCTCATACGCCTCACTGAGCTCGTTGTTCTGTCACAAAACAAAAACAAACAAAAAACAGCTGATTGGCTGAGTCCTGACACGTGACCTACAACCAGCCATGTCAGCGTTTGAAGGCGGTCATGTGACCTCCCTATGTAAACACTTGTCAATAAAGTTTAGTTCAGCTTCTGCTCAGTGACATCACAGTGGTGACATCACAGCAGTGACATCACCTCTGATCAGCTGGTGATTGGTTCTAAACCTGTGGGGTCGGGAGGGGGGGGGTGAAACTGCTGCAGGTTCTGGTCTGACGTTCAGCTGAGAGGAGCTGCCGCCCCCTGCTGGCCGCCACCAGTACCGTTAGAACCTGACTCCTGAACTATTGATTTGCTCAGGTTCTGGAATTGATCAATAACATCTCTCTCCACGCGGCTGGCGCCCCCTGCTGCTGGGGAGGAGGAAGTGTTAGAACCAGGTGGATCAGCAGGTTAGAGCAGATTAAAGCACTCACCTGTTCCGGTTCCGGTCCAGTCTGGTCCCGGTCCGGTTGGAGACTCCTCCCTCCAGCTGACGCCCCGCCCTCCTCATGTCAATCAAACACTTGATGATCCAGCGTAGCGGTCATGTGACCAGCCAGGAGTCCACAGGGGGCAGAGTCAGGATGGGGAGGTGTGGGGACGCTCGTCTCTGTTTCTATTCGCTAATCAATCATCGTGATCAGGATACGTGGGTTATTGATCAGAATTCCTTTGAATGGGTCATGTGACTGACAAAACGTAAACATTGTGAAGTCATCATGACGTCATCAGCGGAAGTCCATCTCTTTTTCTCCTCCATTGACGAGCAAACTTTTGAAACTTTAGTTCCAAATCAGTTGAAGTTTATTTTTTATTTATTAGACTTTGAATAAAATTATTATAAATAAATTATCGGCTGATGATTCTGACCTCGTTCTTTTAGATTTAGTTTAATATTTGCGATTAGATTAATATTAATTAAAAGTTTCTGTTTTCTGTTGTTTACAGAACAAAACGTGATGAAATCAAATCAATCAGTTTGGTTTAAATAATTTTTTTTAAAAAAACTTTAAATTACTTTAAAACTCTTAAACGTGAAAATATATTTTCTAAATTATCTGAACCTGATTTCAGGTTCTGGGACGTTTCTGAAGTTTTAAGACTCGAATCGGATTCGAAACCGGTTGCTATAGAAACTGCATCCACAGGGACCCCGCTGGGCCACACGGGGGCGCTTTGGGACCAGAAACCGGATCGGATCCAGTCTCAGCTTCTCTGTCCTGTTTTTAGGTCGGAGGTCAGAATAAAATCATTTGAGAATAATTTAATTTTATGATGAAGATGATGATGATGGGGGGGGGTCCTACGTCATCCTGTCAACTCACCCATCTTTGGTCTCAGAATGAAAACCCGCCTTAAGTTAAAAAAACTTGACCCGTGAGAATGACGTGCTACATCTGATTGTACGTGACGTCATGGAAGACTGACCGGTCAAAACGGGGGGGGGGTGGCTCACATCCCAGTGAAGGCCTCCTGCGGGGTGTAGGTGACCTTAACGGAATCCACGTCCTCCACCTGGTCGCACGTCACGTGTGTGTGCCGGAAGTTGTCCTCGTGCTCCGTCACCTGCTGGTAGAAGTAGCTGAAGTTGGACACGATGACCGGAACCGGAAGCGCGATGGCGAGGACCCCCGCGATGGCGCACATCGAGCCCACGATCTTCCCCCCGATGGTCACCGGGTACATGTCCCCGTAGCCCACCGTCGTCATGGTGACCACCGCCCACCAGAAGGATTCTGGGATGCTGGTGAAGGCGGACTCCGGCTCGTCGGCCTCGGCGAAGTAGACGGCGCTGGAGAAGAGGATGACTCCGATGAAGAGGAAGAAGATGAGGAGGCCCAGCTCCCGCATGCTGGCCTTCAGGGTCTGGCCCAGGATCTGCAGCCCCTTGGAATGCCGGGACAGCTTGAAGATCCGGAACACGCGGACCAACCGGATGACCCTGAGGATGGCGAGGGAGGCGGCCTGGCCCCCGGTGTCCCGGTGCGGCTCCGCCAGCTCGAGCCCCAGCATGATGAAGAACGGGACGATGGCCACCAGGTCGATGACGTTCAGCGCGTCCCGGAAGAAAGCCGCCTTCCGGGGGCAGGACAGGAACCGGACCAGCAGCTCGAAGGAGAACCAGGCGATGCAGATCGCCTCCACGATGAAGAACGGCTGGGTGAACGGGTCCGGGGGGGCCCGCGCCGTGTGGTTCACGTCGTGCGCCTCCTCCCGGAACACCGGAAGCGTCTCCAGGCAGAAGGTGATGATGGAGATCAGGATCATGAGCACCGACACGACGGCCACGCCGCGCGCGGGCCCCGAGCTGTCCGGGTGCTCGAACAGGAGCCACACCCCCCGCTGGCAGCGGCCCCCCGGCAGCGGCCTCTCCTCCTCCTTGATGAAGCCCTCCTCCTCCCTGAAGCGCGCCACCGCCTCCTCCCCCAGCTCGAAGAAATTGATCTCCCCCAGGAAGACGTCCACCGACACGGTGGCGGGCCTCTGGAGCCGCCCCCCCGACTGGTAGTAGTAGAGGATCCCGTCGAAGCTGGGGCGGCTCCGGTCGAAGAAGTACTCGTTCCGGAGGGGGTCGAAGTAACGCGCCCTCCTCTTGGGGTCCCCCAGCAGGGTGTGGGGGAACTGGTTGAGGGTCTTCAGCTGCGTCTCGAAGCGCAGCCCCGACACGTTGATGTGCACGCGCTCGCAGCGGTCCGGGTCAGACCCCTCCCGCGTCATCAGCGCCACCGTCTCCTCCCGGTCCTCACCGGGAACCGGCATCGTGCGTCCGCGCGCCGCCGGTGTGTCCACGTGTCTTGTGTTTGTGTCGCTGTGTCACGTCAGCGCACGAGCTGCTGGCGTTCCGGTGGCCCCCCCGCCGCACCGCCGCTCACCTCTCCGTCTGGACCGACTCTCACTTTCGCTGCGTCTTAAACCGGCTGCGCCCTCCCCCCCGGCGTGACGTGTGCGTGTGCGCGCGCCCCGAGGAGGGCGTTAAAACACACACGCACGTGACGAACCGCCAGCTCAAACCGAACCGGACCGCCCGGTAACGAGCGGAGCGGGGGGGGGGGCGTGCGTAAAAGCGCCGTGCGTAAAAGCGCCGTGCGTAAAAGCGCATGGAGCAGCGGATGCACCCGCCGGTTGGGACTGGACCCGCATGGATCCGGTGACCGGACCGGACCCGCCAGTACGAACCGGACCCGCGTGGACCCGCCGGTCCGAGCCTGAGGGGTTGGGGGTACTGAGGGGGGCTCACGGGGAGGGCACTGCTCCTCTGCCCAACAAGTTCAGGCTGGAAAGAGTTTCTGCGCTGCTGCTCAACGCTGACATGTTCTCCTGACATAGCTGGGGGGTCCAGGACTGCACGAACAGCTCCTTTTCCCGTGGAATGTGTGAGTGGGGGGTTTGGGGTAGGGGTGGGGGTTTGTGTGGGGCAGGTTGAAAAGGTAAGGTGGGGGGGGGCTTTTTTAATGACTAATCAGAGTAAAGTGGTGCATGAATTAGATTCAGCTCCACCTCCTGTAAACATCAGGAATGGGACGCCCCCCCCCACCCTGTTGACAAACAAACAACAACACACAAACAGTAAACAGTTTATACCCGTTAGCTGTTACATTAGCATCGTTAGCAGCACAGGTGTCATCATGGATGTGGAGGAATGATGTCACACGTGTCAGCAATGATGTAATCACTCTAAATGTCAGGACACGCCCCATTTTTAACCTGAAAACAGTCTGCAAATCAAACGACCGGCAGTCAGTAAGATTGAGACACCAGGGGTCAGGTGGGGCTGACCTCTGCTCACACACACACAGTTTCGACCTGGTTTTGTTGGACTGCAGGCCGTCGCCGCCATCTCAGACACGTTTGCGATGAGGT
Source organism: Antennarius striatus (assembly GCF_040054535.1). NCBI lineage: Eukaryota > Metazoa > Chordata > Actinopteri > Lophiiformes > Antennariidae > Antennarius > Antennarius striatus. The sequence continues at coordinate 487,368 of NC_090797.1, read as the reverse complement.
CATCAAGTCACGTTTTACTCGAAGTTGATTGGCTACATTTCATCACAGATTGACTGGAGGAGAATCAACACCTGTCGCCGTGACGACTGTATCCATCCATAAAATAAAACTGGGGGGCGCTCAGCTGCTCTGTGACTAGATGCTTGCTGGTGAAATGCATGCTGGGAGTCAGAATTCTACCCTTAATAAAGTGCAGATCGTTTCATCGGCCGCCGTCTCCTCCTCACCCGTTGGTGGATCCGGTTGGTTATCTGAACAGGAAGTGGAACCTGACCTCCGTCGTTAATGTTTAACAGGCGTGACGACCTGTTAGCCGTTAGCCGTTAGCTGCATTAGTAATTAACTTCAAACAGGAAAGGGTTGAAATGATGCAACAATAAAAGCCGTTGGTTCCTCCTCACGTCAGGGGGAGGGGCAATAGGAAGTAATCAAGTCCATGATCAGATTAGTGAACGTGGTCAGAAAGTTAGTCTGAGATTATGAGTTCATATTAATTTAAATAAAGTTATCAGTCTGTAAATAAACACAAGCAAGTCAACAAAATAAAATTAATAAACAAAATCAAATGAAATTTAAATAAAATAAATGACTTTTTACGTGACGGGTCACGGCGGTAAGAATAGGTCCGTCCATCCCTTTTCTCTGGGAACGCTGGCATCAGAGAACAGGGGGCGGGGCCAGAGGGCGGAGCCAGAGGGCGGGGCCAGAGACAGTACCGTAGCGTCGCGGGCGAGCAGCTGGCAGCTATCACAAACAACGCTAACATCTTTATCATCTGAACATCAGGCTCCGCCTACGCGGGGACGGCTGACATCAGATCATGTGACCCAATACCTGAACGCTCAGTGTGACCTCAATCTGACCCCGGTGTGACCCCAGTTTGTTTCAGTATTTTTTTTTTAGGACAGCCATCATCCAATCAGGTCGAAGGTCAGGTGTCCTACCTGCTCCAATCAGATGACAGATGACACTGCAAATGAAGAACAGACACACACACACACACACACACACATACACACACACATACACACACATACACAGACACACACATACACAGACACAGACAGACAGACAGACACACACACACACACACACATACCAACACACAGACACACACAAACACACACACATACACACACACAGACACACACACAGACACACACAAACACACACACACACACATACACACACACAAACACACACACACACACACAAACACACACACACACACACACACAGACACACAGGGACGGGTTGTGGGTTCAAGTCCCACACACAACATTTGCATGTAGGCGTATAATTGTTGCGTGTGCGCCTCATGAGTAAACGGCTGCGGTCTCTGGTCATGCATGTTCCGGGGCTCCTGTCCAGCCTGGTGTGTGCAGAGGTGGAGCCCCGCCCGACGCCGCCCCGAGGCGTTTACTCTCCGTCTGGGACTGCAGCGCTGCGGTGCTAGCAGCCAGACGCGGTTAGCAACCAGCAGAACCACCCTGGAGCCGGCAACGCTAACGTTAGCCATCAGTGTGTGTTCACACACACACTGATGGCTGCTTGCATGTTGATTATAGGAGACGACCACCTGACCGATGGGGGCGTGGCTTTCGCTCCAGAGTATGATCTTTATTAGATTTAATTCAGAACAAATCTTCCCCCCCGATCATTTCTCCACATAAAGAAATCACACGTAAACAACAGGTAAACAACAGGTGAACAACAGATAAACAACAGGTGAACAACACATAAACAGCAGGTGAACAACACGTAAACAACAGGTGAACGACACGTAAACAACAGGTGAACAACATGTAAACAGCAGGTAAACAACATGTAAACAACAGGTGAACAACAGGTGAACAACATGTAATCAACAGGTGAACAACATGTAATCAACAATTGAACAACAGGTGAACGCTGCGTCCCGGCGCTCCAGACAGGAAGTGGCGTTCCTGGACACATCAGGGACTTGAAATCGCGCCGCCGGAACCATTTGGCCCAAAGGCAGCAAACAGACGGTTAATATGAGGGTTAATAACAACACAAGCTCCGCCCATCACTGCTGCCTTCATCACTGTCCTCATCATGACCGCGCCCGTTCTTAAAGGGCCGGTATGTGTTATTATTGATCTGAACGTCCAGATGATTCAAATTAAGTTACAAATTAATGTTCATGGCTAAAGGTCACTAAGCTAACCTGTGTGTCCCCCCCCACCCCGGCGGGGGCCACAGCTTTCTCAGAGGGTTGTAGGTGAGTCAGTGTCGGTAGGGAGGGACCGGAAGCTCTGCCCACCACTGTGTGACACACACACACACACACACACACACACACACACACACACACACACACACACACACACACACACACACACACACACACAGACACACTCACACACACACACACACACACACACACACACAGACACACACACACACACACACACACACACACACACACACAGAAGGAACACACACCACACACATACACAGACACACACACAGACAGAACACACAGACACACACACACATGGCTCAGGTGATTGGCTCCGTCCCTCCCTCAGACAGGTGGGCGGAGCCTATGTCGTTATCGTTTCCTGTTTAATCGTTAACTTTAATGACTTCCTGCTGTGTCGCTGCTTCTCCTCCCGCGTCATGTCACCCATCCTGGTCATGTGACCAACCGGAACAGCAGGAAGTGGACACACCCTCGAGGATTCAGGGTCATGTGACTGGTGGAAGGAACACGTTATCAGATCCGTTAGCCAATGACTGATCAGACGTTCAGAGTCCAGCTGATCGATAGGAAACAGATCAATAACCAACAATCACCTGGTCTCTGATCACTAGCAGAACCGCCATAGGTCAAAACTCCAGAACCAGGACTAGGACTAGGACCAGGGCCCGGGCAGCGGTTCAGTCAGGGTCAGGAGGTGACCCCTGTCAGAGGAAGTTATTCGGCCTTTGGCGATGGGAATGCTGGTTGCTAGGCAACGCACACCCACAAACCTGAGGGACAAGCAGGAATTCTACTGGCGGGAGGAGGGGCTAATTATAGACCGACCCCAGAGACAGGTCCATTGACCCAGTCCTGGTCCTGGTCCTGGTCCTGGTTCTGGTCTTGATTCTGTTCTTGGTCCTGTTCCTGGTTCTGGTCCTGGTCCTGGTTTTGGTCCTGGCCCTGGTCCTGTTTCTTGGCCTTGTTCTGATCCTGGTCCTGGTTCTGGTCCTGATCAGTGACATCGTAAAATAAAACTGGGATACAAACAGGTGACCTCAGGTGACCTGTCTCTCCTTTGTGAGGGCACCAGACTGTGTTCACTATAAACACAACTGTGTTCAATATAAACACGACTGTGTTCACTATAAACACGACTGTGTTCACTATAAACACGACTGTGTTCACGATAAAACACGACTGTGTTCACGATAAAACACAACTGTGTTCACTAGAAAACATCACTGTGTTCACTACAAAACATGACTGTGTTCACTTGAAAACACGACTGTGTTCACGATAAAACATGACTGTGTTCACTATAAAACACGATGGTGTTCACAATAAACACGACTGTGTTCACTTGAAAACATGACTGTGTTCACTTGAAAACACGACTGTTCACGATAAAACACGACTGTGGTCACTATAAAACACGACTGTGTTCACTATAAAACACGACTGTGTTCACAATAAACACGACTGTGTTCACTATAAAACACGACTGTGTTCACTATAAAACACGACTGTGTTCACTATAAAACACGACTGTGTTCACGATAAAACACGACTGTGTTCACTATAAAACACGACTGTGTTCATGATAAAACACGACTGTGTTCACTATAAAACACGACTGTGTTCACTATAAAACACGACTGTGTTCACGATAAAACAGGACTGTGTTCACTATAAAACACGACTGTGTTCACGATAAAACACGACTGTGTTCACTATAAAACACGACTGTGTTCATGATAAAACACAACTGTGTTCACTATAAAACACGATGGTGTTCACAATAAACACGACTGTGTTCACTTGAAAACATGACTGTGTTCACGATAAAACACGACTGTGTTCACGATAAAACACGACTGTGTTCACTATGAAACACGACTGTGTTCACTATAAAACACGACTGTGTTCACTATGAAACACGACTGTGTTCACTTGAAAACACAACTGTGTTCACTATAAACACGACTGTGTTCACTATAAACACGACTGTGTTCACTAGAAAACACGACTGTGTTCACTATAAAACACGACTGTGTCCACGATAAAACAGGACTGTGGTCAATATAAAACACGACTGTGTTCACGATAAAACACAACTGTGTTCACTATAAAACACGACTGTGTTCACTTGAAAACATGACTGTGTTCACTATAAAACACGATGGTATTCACAATAAAACACGACTGGTGTTAGACATGATGTTTTTTGCTAGCATAAACATGCTGTTATCACCAGGGCTCTTATTTAGCAGGAAGTCGCCCTCAGATGGAAACAGAAAGTCAGCAGGTGACTTCCTCCTTTGCTTGAGGCCACGCCCCCTCAGCCTTTAATTCTGGGTAATTTTCTAAAAAAGGAGGAAGTAAACTCAGAAAAGAGGAATGAGAACAAGAGCTGGATGGTAACCTGGGGGCGGGGCTAACGCGCTCTTAGATTAAGGGGGTCCAGGATGGCATCACCTGATATTGAAACAGAAAGACGCTACGAAAGGCCCCCTGCTGGTGGATCAGTGAACTGACCAGCAGAGTGGACAGGTTCAGCTGATCACTGGAGGTTCTGGTATCGATCAATAATCTATTGATTATTTTATGAAGTTTGTTTGTTTGTTTTGAACTGTTTACACAAGAGATTGGTTTGTTATTTTGGCGTGAGTCCAACCTGAAGTTAATCCAACAGATTATTTCTTATCTACAGTGAACCCTCGCTGTAACGCCGTTCATCTTTTGCAGCTTCACTGTTTCACAGATTTTTTTAGGTGCAGTTTTTTAAGGCTTTGTTTTTTAACAGCGGTATTCATCGTCTATGTGAAACCCGCTGGAGCAGAAACATACATGAACAAAACATGTACAGACATCATGGAGGGAGGGGGCATATGCCCCCTCCCTCAAGTTTTCAATATGCATGTGAAAGCCTTCATTTAGAAAAGAATGTCCTCTGACACCTTTATCATGCAAGAAGAAGCCAAAAGATGGTTTGACTCTGGTTTTGTGTGGAAACGCTGCAGGTGTGATGATAAAACCAGGACTTATTTATCGGTCTAAAAATCCAGGAGCCAGGAAAAAGAAAAATATGAATGCATTTCCTATTTACTGGATGAACAACAAAAAAGGCTTGGATGACAAAAGCGATTAATCTGGATTGGTTCAAACAGTGTTTTTATCTCGGAGGTCAAGGGTTATTTGAGAGGAAAAGGATTTTAAATTGTTTCTGCTCCATGACACCCCAGAGGTCACGCTGATGATTCGTCTCATGATTGTGTGTAAAGTTATTGTTGAAAACCTTTATGTTTTAATTTTTTAAATTAATGCTTGGACCTGAAAACAGGTTTGGGTCTTTGACTTCAATGTGTACGTAGTTGGCGTAAAAGTTACCGTGGTCATTCATTTTGGGCACCAATCTGTCTGGAGGAAACGTGTTTCCTCTGCCTGAAGTTGTTTCTCATCCTGTGTCCATTATTACACACAAACAGGCTCAGAAACTGGGTGAATCTGTGGATTTAGTGGAGTTGTTTATGGATCCATTAGATGAGGGTGGGCCATCCCCTTTGTGTGATTGTCACACATATCAAAAGGTGGGAAGGCCCAATCAGCCGGTCTCTCCGGCGCCCCTACACCCCATTCCTGAGCTCAGGGAGCCGTTTGAACGGGTGTTCATAGACTGTGTGGGACCAATGCCAAAAATGGTCTTGCAGTACATTCTGACAGTTATGTGAGCGTCAACGTGATGACCCTAGGCCATTCTGTTACACACTGATTTTTGACATTCTTCTTCTTCTCCTTTGGGCTTTTTCCTTCAGGCTGCTGTTCCACAGTTTATCACTAGGAGGCAGGAGCTGTCAGAAGAAATTGCTGCTCCACAAACTCACCGGGGGGGGGGGGGGGGGGGGGGTAGGAGAACGTCCTGAGCTGATTTTCCATAGGTTTTTTAATTTTTAATTTTTTTTCTTATTTTCTGCATTCATTTTATAGATGTTAATATTCGGGTCTTGTTTTGTGAAGTGATGCTTTTGAATTAATTTGGAATTTGATGTTTTGTTATTTTAATAATTAAAAAGTGATTATTTTTCGTTTGTGTTTGAGTTTCATGATTTGTGAACGTTTGTAATGGTTTGAACTGGTTTTAAAGGAGTTATTGATCAGTTATTGATTATTGATGGTTTAACGGAGGACCGGCCTGTCGGACTCACTGTGGTTCCGTCCACTTCCTGTTCACACGTAGACAAATTGAAATGAAGGATACATGTTTAACGTGTTTTCAACTGCTGATTGTGTGTTTTTGATAGTTTGATTGCTTCCTTTTAAGTATTAGATGTTTTATTTACACTTAACGCGCACTATTTTCCCATAAAACGTCCCTTTATATTCGACGTAGGGCTGAGAGAAGGCTGATGTTCCATAGTTTGACCAAAAGAGGGCAGCAGCAGTCACAAGGTTGCTTTTCCACAATGTAACCACTAGGAGGGAGTAGCAGTCATTAGGCTGCTAACGCAATTAATCGTGAGAGGCAAATCAGCATGATAAATTTGGCCCATTGAGGGACCCGTAGGCTGCAGTGACGTCACTTCCTACCTGCGCCACTAGTCAGAAGCAGGGTGACTGACAATAGAGATGGATGCTAGATGGAAGCTGATGGAAACAACAGAAACAGACTTTGGTGTAAAATGACATCAGAGTAACACCTGTCAAGGTGAAGCCACGCATATCTGAACTGGTCTCTATGACAACAGCAGAAGTCACACTGATTTACAGGTAGGTCATTTCATGTCAGTTCATGCACTGTCTTGGTTTAGTTCTTTGAAAAAGGTGACATTAATGCACCATTCATTAAATACACCAGTGAAACATATACTTATGTCTTCAATTTGGAATTTTTTTTTTTTTTCAAAAGAAGGGTTTGGTGAGTGAGCATATGAAACCGACAGGGTTCAGTACCTCCAACAAGGTTAAGAACCACTGGCCTGTTGGTATCTTGCTATTTAGTTGTCTTATTTAGAGACATGTTATACTATTCACTTTGAATTGCTGTATTGAGTCAGCTTTAGTATTGATTTTGATTGAGAGTCTGCTTACGTGCCTGTTTGAGACTCAGCCTTATTTTATTTCTGAATTTTACTTTATTTAACTGTATTTGTATTTCATTTTTGAGAAATGCACCTGGCCTAACTGGTTTTCTGATGTGCTTGGCATTTTTTCTTTTGAATTTCATTTATGCCTCCTTCAACATCTGATTTGCCGCAGTTTAACCACTAGGAGGCAGTAGCTGTCATTAGTCTGAATTTCCACAATTTCACCACAAGGGGCAGAAGTAGTCAGAAGGCTGATGTTCCCCATCTTAACCACTAGGAGGCAGTAGCAGTCATTAGTCTGCATTTCCACAATGTCACCACAAGGGGGCAGAAGTAGTCAGAAGGCTGCTTTCTAGTGGTTCAACTGTGGAAAATCAGCATTCTGACTGCTACTGCCTCCTAGTGGTTAAGATGGGGAACATCAGCCTTCTGACTACTTCTGCCCCTTGTGGTGACATTGTGGAACAGCAGCCAAATGACTGCTACTGCCTCCTAGTGGTTAAGATGGGGAACATCAGCCTTCTGACTATTTCTGCCCCTTGTGTTGAAATTGGGTAAATGCAGCCTTCTGACTACTTCTGGCCCTTGTGGTGACATTGTGGAAATGCAAACTAATGACTGCTACTGCCTCCTAGTGGTCAAGATGGGGAACATCAGCCTTCTGACTACTTCGGCCCTCTTGTGGTGACATTGTGGAAATGCAGACTAATGACTGCTACTGCCTCCTAGTGGTTAAACTGCAGAAAATCAGCAATTGACTGCAAGTGCCTCCTAGTGGTCACGATGGGGAACAGCAGCCTTCTGATTACTTCTGCCCCTTGTGGTGAAATTGTGGAAAAGCAGCCAAATGACTGCTACTGCCTCCTAGTGGTCAAGATGGGGAATATCAGCCTTCTGACTACTTCGGCCCCCTTGTGGTGACATTGTGGAAATGCAGACTAATGACTGCTACTGCCTCCTAGTGGTTAAAATGGGGAACAGCAGCCTTCTGACTACTTCTGCCCCTTGTGGTGAAATTGTGGAAAAGCAGCCAAATGACTGCAACTGCCTCCTAGTGGTTAAGGTAGGGAACAGCAGCCTTCTGACTACTTCTGCCCCTTGTGGTGAAATTGTGGAAATGCAGACTAATGACTGCTACTGCCTCCTAGTGGTGAAGGTGGGGAACATCAGCCTTCTGACTATTTCTGCCCCTTGTGTTGAAATTGGGTAAATGCAGCCTTCTGACTACTTCTGCCCCTTGTGGTGAAATTGTGGAAAAGCAGCCTTCTGACTACTTCTGGCCCTTTTGGTGACATTGTGGAAATGCAGACTAATGACTGCTACTGCCTCCTAGTGGTCAAGATGGGGAACATCAGCCTTCTGACTACTTCGGCCCTCTTGTGGTGACATTGTGGAAATGCAGACTAATGACTGCTACTGCCTCCTAGTGGTTAAAATGGGGAACAGCAGCCTTCTGACTACTTCTGCCCCTTGTGGTGAAATTGTGGAAATGCAGACTAATGACTGCTACTGCCTCCTAGTGGTGAAGGTGGGGAACATCAGCCATCTGACTACTTCTGCCCCTTGTGGTGACATTGTGGAAATGCAGACTAATGACTGCTACTGCCTCCTAGTGGTCAAGATGGGGAATATCAGCCTTCTGACTACTTCTGCCCCCTTGTGGTGACATTGTGGAAATGCAGACTAATGACTGCTACTGCCTCCTAGTGGTCAAGATGGGGAATATCAGCCTTCTGACTACTTCGGCCCCCTTGTGGTGACATTGTGGAAATGCAGACTAATGACTGCTACTGCCTCCTAGTGGTTAAACTGCGGAAAATCAGCAATTGACTGCTACTGCCTCCTAGTGGTGACGGTGGGGAACATCAGCCAAATGACTGCTACGGCCCCTTGTGGTGACATTGTGGAACAGCAGCCAAATGACTGCTACTGCCTTCCTAGTGGTTAAGGTAGGGAACATCAGCCTTCTGACTACTTCTGCCCCCTTGTGGTGACATTGTGGAAATGCAGACAAATGACTGCCACTGCCTCCTAGTGGTTAAGATGGGGAAAAGTAGCCTTCTGACTACTTCTGCCCCTTGTGGTGACATTGTGGAACAGCAGCCTTCTGACTACTTCTGCCCCTTGTGGTGACATTGTGGAACAGCAGCCAAATGACTGCTACTGCCTCCTAGTGGTTAAGATGGGGAACATCAGCCTTCTGACTATTTCTGCCCCTTGTGTTGAAATTGGGTAAATGCAGCCTTCTGACTACTTCTGCCCCTTGTGGTGAAATTGTGGAAAAGCAGCCTTCTGACTACTTCTACCCCCCTGTGGTGACATTGTGGAAATGCAGACTAATGACTGCTACTGCCTCCTAGTGGTTCAAATGTGGAAAATCAGCCTTCTGACTACTTCTGCCCCTTGTGTTGAAATTGTGGAAATGCAGACTAATGACTGCTACTGCCTCCTAGTGGTTAAACTGCGGAAAAGCAGCCTTCTGACTACTTCTGCCCCTTGTGGTGACATTGTGGAAATGCAGACTAATGACTGCTACTGCCTCCTAGTGGTTAAGATGGGGAACATCAGCCTTCTGACTACTTCTGCCCCTTGTGGTGACATTTTGGAAATGCAGACTACTGACTGCTACTGCCTCCTAGTGGTTAAGATGGGGAACATCAGCCTTCTGACTACTTCTGCCCCTTGTGGTGACATTGTGGAAATGCAGACAAATGACTGCTACTGCCTCCTAGTGGTTCAAATATGGAAAATTAGCATTCTGACTACTTCTACCCCCTTGTGGTGACATTGTGGAACAGCAGCCAAATGACTGCAACTGCCTCCTAGTGGTTAAGGTAGGGAACAGCAGCCTTCTGACTACTTCTGCCCCTTGTGGTGAAATTGTGGAAATGCAGACTAATGACTGCTACTGCCTCCTAGTGGTGAAGGTGGGGAACATCAGCCTTCTGACTATTTCTGCCCCTTGTGTTGAAATTGGGTAAATGCAGCCTTCTGACTACTTCTGCCCCTTGTGTTGAAATTGGGTAAATGCAGCCTTCTGACTACTTCTGCCCCTTGTGGTGAAATTGTGGAAAAGCAGCCTTCTGACTACTTCTGGCCCTTGTGTTGAAATTGTGGAAATGCAGACTAATGACTGCTACTGCCTCCTAGTGGTTAAAATGGGGAACAGCAGCCTTCTGACTACTTCTGCCCCTTGTGGTGACATTGTGGAAATGCAGACTAATGACTGCTACTGCCTCCTAGTGGTGAAGGTGGGGAACATCAGCCATCTGACTACTTCTGCCCCTTGTGGTGACATTGTGGAAATGCAGACTAATGACTGCTACTGCCTCCTAGTGGTCAAGATGGGGAATATCAGCCTTCTGACTACTTCTGCCCCCTTGTGGTGACATTGTGGAAATGCAGACTAATGACTGCTACTGCCTCCTAGTGGTCAAGATGGGGAATATCAGCCTTCTGACTACTTCGGCCCCCTTGTGGTGACATTGTGGAAATGCAGACTAATGACTGCTACTGCCTCCTAGTGGTTAAACTGCGGAAAAGCAGTATTCTGACTGCTACTGCCTCCTAGTGGTTAAACTGCGGAAAATCAGCAATTGACTGCTACTGCCTCCTAGTGGTGACGGTGGGGAACATCAGCCAAATGACTGCTACGGCCCCTTGTGGTGACATTGTGGAACAGCAGCCAAATGACTGCTACTGCCTTCCTAGTGGTTAAGGTAGGGAACATCAGCCTTCTGACTACTTCTGCCCCCTTGTGGTGACATTGTGGAAATGCAGACAAATGACTGCCACTGCCTCCTAGTGGTTAAGATGGGGAAAAGTAGCCTTCTGACTACTTCTGCCCCTTGTGGTGACATTGTGGAACAGCAGCCTTCTGACTACTTCTGCCCCTTGTGGTGACATTGTGGAACAGCAGCCAAATGACTGCTACTGCCTCCTAGTGGTTAAGATGGGGAACATCAGCCTTCTGACTACTTCTGCCCCTTGTGGTGAAATTGTGGAAAAGCAGCCTTCTGACTACTTCTACCCCCCTGTGGTGACATTGTGGAAATGCAGACTAAGTACTGCTACTGCCTCCTAGTGGTTCAAATGTGGAAAATCAGCCTTCTGACTAACCTCTGCCCCCTTGTGGTGACATTGTGGAACATCAGCCAAATGACTGCTACTGCCTCCTAGTGGTTAAACTGCGGAAAATCAGCAATTGACTGCAAGTGCCTCCTAGTGGTCACGATGGGGAACATCAGCCTTCTGACTACTTCTGGCCCCTTGTGGTGACATTGTGGAACAGCAGCCAAATGACTGCTACTGCCTCCTAGTGGTCAAGATGGGAAACATCAGCCTTCTGACTACTTCTGCCCCTTGTGTTGAAATTGTGGAAATGCAGACTAATGACTGCTACTGCCTCCTAGTGGTTAAACTGCGGAAAAGCAGCCTTCTGACTACTTCTGCCCCTTGTGGTGACATTGTGGAAATGCAGACTAATGACTGCTACTGCCTCCTAGTGGTTAAGATGGGGAACATCAGCCTTCTGACTACTTCTGCCCCTTGTGGTGACATTTTGGAAATGCAGACTACTGACTGCTACTGCCTCCTAGTGGTTAAGATGGGGAACATCAGCCTTCTGACTACTTCTGCCCCTTGTGGTGACATTGTGGAAATGCAGACTAATGACTGCTACTGCCTCCTAGTGGTTAACATGGGGAACATCAGCCTTCTGACTACTTCTGCCCCTTGTGGTGACATTTTGGAAATGCAGACTACTGACTGCTACTGCCTCCTAGTGGTTAAGATGGGGAACATCAGCCTTCTGACTACTTCTGCCCCTTGTGGTGACATTGTGGAAATGCAGACTAATGACTGCTACTGCCTCCTAGTGGTTAACATGGGGAACATCAGCCTTCTGACTACTTCTGCCCCTTGTGGTGACATTTTGGAAATGCAGACTACTGACTGCTACTGCCTCCTAGTGGTTAAGATGGGGAACATCAGCCTTCTGACTACTTCTGCCCCTTGTGGTGACATTTTGGAAATGCAGACTACTGACTGCTACTTCCTCCTAGTGGTTAAAATGGGGAACAGCAGCCTTCTGACTAACCTCTGCCCCTTGTGGTGACATTGTGGAACAGCAGCCTTCTGACTAACCTCTGCCCCCCTGTGGTGACATTGTGGAAATGCAGACTAATGACTGCTACTTCCTCCTAGTGGTAAAAATGGGGAACAGCAGCCTTCTGACTAACCTCACCCCCCTTGTGGTGACATTGTGGAAATGCAGACTAATGACTGCTACTGCCTCCTAGTGGTGAAGGTGGGGAACATCAGCCTTCTGACTACTTCTGCCCCTTGTGGTGAAATTGTGGAATAGCAGCCAAATGACTGCTACTGCCTCCTAGTGGTTAAGATGGGGAACAGCAGCCTTCTGACTACTTCTGCCCCTTGTGGTGACATTGTGCAAATGCAGACTAATGACTGCTACTGCCTCCTAGTGGTTAAGATGGGGAACATCAGCCTTCTGACTACTTCTGCCCCTTGTGGTGACATTGTGGAAATGCAGACTAATGACTGCTACTGCCTCCTAGTGGTTAAAATGGGGAACAGCAGCCTTCTGACTAACCTCTGCCCCCTTGTGGTGACATTGTGGAATAGCAGCCAAATGACTGCTACTGCCTCCTAGTGGTTAAACTGCAGAAAATCAGCAATTGACTGCAAGTGCCTCCTAGTGGTCACGATGGGGAACAGCAGCCTTCTGACTAACCTCTGCCCCCTTGTGGTGACATTGTGGAAATGCAGACTAATGACTGCTACTGCCTCCTAGTGGTTCAAATGTGGAAAATCAGCCTTCTGACTAACCTCTGCCCCCTTGTGGTGATCTTGTGGAAATGCAGACTAATGACTGCTACTGCCTCCTAGTGGTGAAGGTGGGGAACATCAGCCTTCTGACTGCTACGGCCCCTTGTGGTGAAATTGTGGAATAGCAGCCAAATGACTGCTACTGCCTCCTAGTGGTTTAGATGGGGAACATCAGCCTTCTGACTACTTCGGCCCCCTTGTGGTGACATTGTGGAAATGCAGACTAATGACTGCTACTTCCTCCTAGTGGTTAAGATGGGGAACATCAGCCTTCTGACTACTTCTGCCCCTTGTGGTGACATTGTGGACATGCAGACTAATGACTGCTACTGCCCCCTAGTGGTGAAGGTGGGGAACAGCAGCCTTCTGACTACTTCTGCCCCTTGTGGTGACATTGTGGAATAGCAGCCAAATGACTGCTACTGCCCCCTAGTGGTTAAGATGGGGAAAATCAGCCTTCTGACTACCTCTGCCCCTTGTGGTGACATTGTGGAACAGCAGCCAAATGACTGCTACTGCCTCCTAGTGGTCAAGATGGGAAACATCAGCCTTCTGACTACTTCTAGGGGTACTTCTGACTACTACAAGGGGGCAGAGGTTAGTCAGAAGGCTGATGTTCCCCATCTTAACCACTAGGAGGCAGTAGCAGTCATTAGTGTGCATTTCCACAATGTCACCACAAGGGGCAGAAGTAGTCAGAAGGCTGCATTTACCCAATTTCAACACAAGGGGCAGAAGTAGTCAGAAGGTTGCTTTTCCACAATTTCAACACAAGGGGCAGAAATAGTCAGAAGGCTGATGTTCCCCATCTTAACCACTAGGAGGCAGTAGCAGTCATTAGTCTGCATTTCCACAATGTCACCACAAGGGGGCCGAAGTAGTCAGAAGGCTGATATTCCCCATTTTGACCACTAGGAGGCAGTAGCAGTCAGTAGTCTGCATTTCCACAATGTCACCACAAGGGGGCAGAAGTAGTCAGAAGGCTGCTTTTCCACAATTTCAACACAAGGGCGCAGAAGTAGTCAGAAGGCTGCTGTTCCCCATCTTGACCACTAGGAGGCAGTAGCAGTCATTAGTCTGCATGTCCACAATGTCACCACAAGGAGGCAGAAGTAGTCAGAAGGCTGATGTTCCCCATCTTAACCACTAGGAGGCACTTGCAGTCAATTGCTGATTTTCTGCAGTTTAACCACTAGGAGGCAGTAGCAGTCATTAGTCTGCATTTCCACAATGTCACCACAAGGGGGCAGATGTAGTCAGAAGGCTGCTTTTCCACAATTTCAACACAAGGGGCAGAAGTAGTCAGAAGGCTGCTTTTCCCCATCTTAACCACTAGGAGGCAGTAGCAGTCAGATTGCTGATTTTCTGCAGTTTAACCACTAGGAGGCAGTAGCAGTCATTAGTCTGCATTTCCACAATGTCACCACAAGGGGCAGAAGTAGTCAGAAGGCTGCTGTTCCCCATCTTAACCACTAGGAGGCAGTAGCAGTCATTTGGCTGCATTTCCACAATTTCAACACAAGCGGCAGAAGTAGTCAGAAGGCTGATGTTCCCCATTTTAACCACTAGGAGGCAGTAGCAGTCATTAGTCTGCATTTCCACAATGTCACCACAAGGGGGCAGAGGTTAGTCAGAAGGCTGCTGTTCCCCATTTTAACCACTAGGAGGCAGTAGCAGTCATTAGTCTGCATTTCCACAATGTCACCACAAGGGGGCCGAAGTAGTCAGAAGGCTGCTTTTCCACAATTTCAACACAAGGGGCAGAAAAAGTCAGAAGGCTGCTGTTCCCCATTTTAACCACTAGGAGGCAGTAGCAGTCATTAGTCTGCATGTCCACAATGTCACCACAAGGGCGCAGAAGTAGTCAGACGGCTGCGTTTCCCCATCTTGACCACTAGGAGGCAGTAGCAGTCAGTAGTCTGCATTTCCACAACGTCACCACAAGGGGGCAGATGTAGTCAGAAGGCTGCTTTTCCACAATTTCAACACAAGGGGCAGAAGTAGTCAGAAGGCTGCTGTTCCCCATCTTAACCACTAGGAGGCAGTAGCAGTCAGATTGATGATTTTCTGCAGTTTAACCACTAGGAGGCAGTAGCAGTCATTAGTCTGCATTTCCACAATGTCACCACAGGGGGGCAGAAGTAGTCAGAAGGCTGATTTTCCACAGTTTAACCACTAGGAGGCAGTAGCAGTCATTTGGCTGCTGTTCCACAATGTCACCACAAGGGGGCCGAAGTAGTCAGAAGGCTGCTTTTCCACAATTTCACCACAAAGGCGCAGAAGTAGTCAGAAGGCTGCTGTTCCCCATCTAAACCACTAGGAGGCACTTGCAGTCAATTGCTGATTTTCTGCAGTTTAACCACTAGGAGGCAGTAGCAGTCATTAGTCTGCATTTCCACAATGTCACCACAAGGGGGCCGAAGTAGTCAGAAGGCTGATATTCCCCATCCTGACCACTAGGAGGCAGTAGCAGTCATTAGTCTGCATTTCCACAATGTCACCACAAGGGGGCCGAAGTAGTCAGAAGGCTGATATTCCCCATCTTGACCACTAGGAGGCAGTAGCAGTCAGTAGTCTGCATTTCCACAATGTCACCACAAGGGGGCAGAGGTTAGTCAGAAGGCCTATTTTTCCACAATCTCACCACAAGGGGCAGAAGTAGTCAGAAGGCTGATTTTCCACAGTTTAACCACTAGGAGGCAGTAGCAGTCATTAGTCTGCATTTCCACAATGTCACCACAAGGGGGCAGAAGTAGTCAGAAGGCTGCTGTTCCCCATCTTGACCACTAGGAGGCAGTAGCAGTCATTTGGCTGCTATTCCACAATTTCACCACAAGGGGCAGAAGTAGTCAGAAGGCTGATGTTCCCCACCTTCACCACTAGGAGGCAGTAGCAGTCATTAGTCTGCATTTCCACAATGTCACCACAAGGTGGCAGAGGTTAGTCAGAAGGCTGATTTTCCACATTTGAACCACTAGGAGGCAGTAGCAGTCATTAGTCTGCATTTCCACAATGTCACCACAAGGGCCAGAAGTAGTCAGAAGGCTGCATTTCCACAATGTCACCACAAGGGGGCAGAAGTAGTCAGAAGGCTGCTGTTCCCCACCTTCACCACTAGGAGGCAGTTGCAGTCATTTAGCTGCTATTCCACAATTTCACCACAAGGGGCAGAAGTAGTCAGAATGCTAATTTTCCATATTTGAACCACTAGGAGGCAGTAGCAGTCATTAGTCTGCATGTCCACAATGTCACCACAAGGGGGCCGAAGTAGTCAGAATGCTAATTTTCCATATTTGAACCACTAGGAGGCAGTAGCAGTCATTAGTCTGCATTTCCACAATGTCACCACAAGGAGGCAGAAGTAGTCAGAAGGCTGATGTTCCCCATCTTAACCACTAGGAGGCAGTAGCAGTCATTAGTCTGCATTTCCACAATGTCACCACAAGGGGGCAGATGTAGTCAGAAGGCTGCTTTTCCACAATTTCAACACAAGGGGCAGAAGTAGTCAGAAGGCTGCTTTTCCCCATCTTAACCACTAGGAGGCAGTAGCAGTCAGATTGCTGATTTTCTGCAGTTTAACCACTAGGAGGCAGTAGCAGTCATTTGGCTGCATGTCCACAATGTCACCACAAGGGGCAGAAGTAGTCAGAAGGCTGCTGTTCCCCATCTTGACCACTAGGAGGCAGTGGCAGTCATTTGTCTGCATTTCCACAATGTCACCACAAGGAGGCAGAAGTAGTCAGAAGGCTGCTTTTCCACAATTTCAACACAAGGGCGCAGAAGTAGTCAGAAGGCTGCTGTTCCCCATCTTGACCACTAGGAGGCAGTAGCAGTCATTAGTCTGCATGTCCACAATGTCACCACAAGGAGGCAGAAGTAGTCAGAAGGCTGATGTTCCCCATCTTAACCACTAGGAGGCACTTGCAGTCAATTGCTGATTTTCTGCAGTTTAACCACTAGGAGGCAGTAGCAGTCATTAGTCTGCATTTCCACAATGTCTCCACAAGGGGCAGAAGTAGTCAGAAGGCTGCTGTTCCCCATCTTAACCACTAGGAGGCAGTAGCAGTCATTTGGCTGCATTTCCACAATTTCAACACAAGCGGCAGAAGTAGTCAGAAGGCTGATGTTCCCCATTTTAACCACTAGGAGGCAGTAGCAGTCATTAGTCTGCATTTCCACAATGTCACCACAAGGGGGCAGAGGTTAGTCAGAAGGCTGATATTCCACAATGTCACCACAAGGGGCAGAAAAAGTCAGAAGGCTGATGTTCCCCACCTTCACCACTAGGAGGCAGTAGCAGTCATTAGTCTGCATTTCCACAACGTCACCACAAGGGGGCAGATGTAGTCAGAAGGCTGCATTTCCACAATGTCACCACAGGGGGGCAGAAGTAGTCAGAAGGCTGATTTTCCACAGTTTAACCACTAGGAGGCAGTAGCAGTCATTTGGCTGCTGTTCCACAATGTCACCACAAGGGGGCCGAAGTAGGCTGCTTTTCCACAATTTCACCACAAAGGCGCAGAAGTAGTCAGAAGGCTGCTGTTCCCCATCTAAACCACTAGGAGGCAGTAGCAGTCATTAGTCTGCATTTCCACAATGTCACCACAAGGGGGCCGAAGTAGGCTGCTTTTCCACAATTTCACCACAAAGGCGCAGAAGTAGTCAGAAGGCTGCTGTTCCCCATCTAAACCACTAGGAGGCAGTAGCAGTCATTAGTCTGCATTTCCACAATGTCACCACAAGGGGCAGAAGTAGTCAGAAGGCTGATGTTCCCCATTTTGACCACTAGGAGGCAGTAGCAGTCAAATTGCTGATTTTCGGCAGTTTAACCACTAGGAGGCAGTAGCAGTCATTAGTCTGCATTTCCACAATTTCAACACAAGGGGCAGAAGTAGTCAGAAGGCTGATGTTCCCCACCTTCACCAGTAGGAGGAAGTAGCAGTCATTAGTCTGCATTTCCACAATGTCACCACAGGGGGGCAGAAGTAGTCAGAAGGCTGATGTTCCCCATCTTGACCACTAGGAGGCACTTGCAGTCAATTGCTGATTTTCTGCAGTTTAACCACTAGGAGGCAGTAGCAGTCATTAGTCTGCATTTCCACAATGTCACCACAAGGGGGCCGAAGTAGTCAGAAGGCTGATATTCCCCACCTTGACCACTAGGAGGCAGTAGCAGTCAGTAGTCTGCATTTCCACAATGTCACCACAAGGGGGCAGAGGTTAGTCAGAAGGCTGATTTTCCACAGTTTAACCACTAGGAGGCAGTAGCAGTCATTAGTCTGCATTTCCACAATGTCACCACAAGGGGACAGAAGTAGTCAGAAGGCTGCTTTTCCACAATTTCAACACAAGGGCGCAGAAGTAGTCAGAAGGCTGCTGTTCCCCATCTTGACCACTAGGAGGCAGTAGCAGTCATTTGGCTGCTATTCCACAATTTCACCACAAGGGGCAGAAGTAGTCAGAAGGCTGATGTTCCCCACCTTCACCACTAGGAGGCAGTAGCAGTCATTAGTCTGCATTTCCACAATGTCACCACAAGGAGGCAGAAGTAGTCAGAAGGCTGATGTTCCCCATCTTAACCACTAGGAGGCACTTGCAGTCAATTGCTGATTTTCTGCAGTTTAACCACTAGGAGGCAGTAGCAGTCATTAGTCTGCATTTCCACAATGTCACCACAAGGGGGCAGATGTAGTCAGAAGGCTGCTTTTCCACAATTTCAACACAAGGGGCAGAAGTAGTCAGAAGGCTGCTTTTCCCCATCTTAACCACTAGGAGGCAGTAGCAGTCAGATTGCTGATTTTCTGCAGTTTAACCACTAGGAGGCAGTAGCAGTCATTAGTCTGCATTTCCACAATGTCACCACAAGGGGCAGAAGTAGTCAGAAGGCTGCTGTTCCCCATCTTAACCACTAGGAGGCAGTAGCAGTCATTTGGCTGCATTTCCACAATTTCAACACAAGGGGCAGAAGTAGTCAGAAGGCTGATTTTCCCCATCTAAACCACTAGGAGGCAGTAGCAGTCAATTGCTGATTTTCTGCAGTTTAACCACTAGGAGGCAGTAGCAGTCATTTGGCTGCTATTCCACAATTTCACCACAAGGGGCAGAAGTAGTCAGAAGGCTGATGTTCCCCACCTTCACCACTAGGAGGCAGTAGCAGTCATTAGTCTGCATTTCCACAATGTCACCACAAGGGCCAGAAGTAGTCAGAAGGCTGCATTTCCACGATGTCACCACAAGGGGGCAGAAGTAGTCAGAAGGCTGCTGTTCCCCACCTTCACCACTAGGAGGCAGTTTCAGTCATTTAGCTGCTATTCCACAATTTCACCACAAGGGGCCGTAGCAGTCAGAAGGCTGATGTTCCCCACCTTCAACACTAGGAGGCAGTAGCAGTCATTAGTCTGCATTTCCACAATGTCACCACAAGGAGGCAGAAGTAGTCAGAAGGCTGATATTCCCCACCTTCACCACTAGGAGGCAGTAGCAGTCATTTGTCTGCATTTCCACAATGTCACCACAAGGAGGCAGAAGTAGTCAGAAGGCTGATGTTCCCCATCTTAACCACTAGGAGGCACTTGCAGTCAATTGCTGATTTTCTGCAGTTTAACCACTAGGAGGCAGTAGCAGTCATTAGTCTGCATTTCCACAATGTCACCACAAGGAGGCAGAAGTAGTCAGAAGGCTACTTTTCCATATTGGAACCACTAGGAGGCAGTAGCAGTCATTAGTCTGCATTTCCACAATGTCACCACAAGGGGCAGAAGTAGTCAGAAGGCTGCTGTTCCACAATGTCACCACAAGGGGCAGAAGTAGTCAGAAGGCTACTTTTCCCCATCTTAACCACTAGGAGGCAGTGGCAGTCATTTGTCTGCATTTCCACAATGTCACCACAAGGAGGCAGAAGTAGTCAGAATGCTAATTTTCCATATTTGAACCACTAGGAGGCAGTAGCAGTCATTAGTCTGCATTTCCACAATCTCACCACAAGGGGCAGAAGTAGTCAGAAGGCTGCTCTTCCACAATGTCACCACAAGGGGCAGAAGTAGTCAGAAGGCTGATGTTCCCCATCTTAACCACTAGGAGGCAGTAGCAGTCATTAGTCTGCTTTTCCACAATCTCACCACAAGGGGCAGAAGTAGTCAGAAGGCTGCATTTACCCAATTTCAACACAAGGGGCAGAAGTAGTCAGAAGGCTGCTTTTCCACAATTTCAACACAAGGGGCAGAAATAGTCAGAAGGCTGATGTTCCCCATCTTAACCACTAGGAGGCAGTAGCAGTCATTCGGCTGCTGTTCCACAATGTCACCACAAGGGGGCAGAAGTAGTCAGAAGGCTGATTTTCCCCTTCGTGACCACTAGGAGGCAGTAGCAGTCATTAGTCTGCATTTCCACAATGTCACCACAAGGGGCAGAAGTAGTCAGAAGGCTGATATTCCCCATCTTAACCACTAGGAGGCAGTAGCAGTCATTAGTCTGCATTTCCAAAATGTCACCACAAGGGGGCAGAGGTTAGTCAGAAGGCTGCTTTTCCACAATTTCAACACAAGGGGCAGAAGTAGTCAGAAGGCTGCTGTTCCCCATCTTAACCACTAGGAGGCAGTAGCAGTCATTAGTCTGCATTTCCAAAATGTCACCACAAGGGGGCAGAGGTTAGTCAGAAGGCTGATTTTCCACATTTAAACCACTAGGAGGCAGTAGCAGTCATTAGTCTGCATTTCCACAATGTCACCACAAGGGGGCCGAAGTAGTCAGAAGGCTGATGTTCCCCATCCTAACCACTAGGAGGCAGTAGCAGTCATTTTGCTGCTGTTCCACAATGTCACCACAAGGGGGCAGAAGTAGTCAGAAGGCTGCTTTTCCCCATCCTAACCACTAGGAGGCAGTAGCAGTCATTTGGCTGCTGTTCCACAATGTCACCACAAGGGGCAGAAGTAGTCAGAAGGCTGATTTTCCACATTTGAACCACTAGGAGGCAGTAGCAGTCATTAGTCTGCATGTCCACAATGTCACCACAAGGGGGCAGATGTAGTCAGATTGCTGATTTTCTGCAGTTTAACCACTAGGAGGCAGTAGCAGTCATTTGGCTGCTGTTCCACAATCTCACCACAAGGGGCAGAAGTAGTCAGAAGGCTGATTTTCCACAGTTTAACCACTAGGAGGCAGTAGCAGTCATTTGGCTGCTGTTCCACAATGTCACCACAAGGGGCAGAAGTAGTCAGAAGGCTAATTTTCCATATTTGAACCACTAGGAGGCACTTGCAGTCAATTGCTGATTTTCTGCAGTTTAACCACTAGGAGGCAGTAGCAGTCATTAGTCTGCATTTCCACAATGTCACCACAAGGGGGCAGAAGTAGTCAGAAGGCTGATGTTCCCCTTCTTGACCACTAGGAGGCAGTAGCAGTCATTAGTCTGCATTTCCACAATGTCACCACAAGGGGCAGAAGTAGTCAGAAGGCTGATATTTCCCATCTTGACCACTAGGAGGCAGTAGCAGTCATTAGTCTGCATTTCCACAATGTCACCACAAGGGGCAGAAGTAGTCAGAAGGCTGATATTCCCCATCTTGACCACTAGGAGGCAGTAGCAGTCATTAGTTTGCATTTCCACAATGTCACCACAGGGGGGCAGAAGTAGTCAGAAGGCTGATTTTCCACAGTTTAACCACTAGGAGGCAGTAGCAGTCATTTGGCTGCTGTTCCACAATGTCACCACAAGGGCCAGAAGTAGTCAGAAGGCTGCTTTTCCACAATTTCACCACAAGGGGCAGAAGTAGTCAGAAGGCTGCATTTACCCAATTTCAACACAAGGGGCAGAAGTAGTCAGAAGGCTGCTGTTCCCCATCTTAACCACTAGGAGGCAGTAGCAGTCATTAGTCTGCATTTCCACAATGTCACCACAAGGGGGCAGAAGTAGTCAGAAGGTTGATTTTCCACAGTTTAACCACTAGGAGGCAGTGGCAGTCATTTGTCTGCATTTCCACAATGTCACCACAAGGGGCAGAAGTAGTCAGAAGGTTGATTTTCCACAGTTTAACCACTAGGAGGCAGTGGCAGTCATTTGTCTGCATTTCCACAATGTCACCACAAGGGGCAGAAGTAATCAGAAGGCTGCTGTTCCCCATCGTGACCACTAGGAGGCACTTGCAGTCAATTGCTGATTTTCTGCAGTTTAACCACTAGGAGGCAGTAGCAGTCATTAGTCTGCATTTCCACAATGTCACCACAAGAGGGCCGAAGTAGTCAGAAGGCTGCTTTTCCACAATTTCACCACAAGGGGCAGAAGTAGTCAGAAGGCTGCATTTACCCAATTTCAACACAAGGGGCAGAAATAGTCAGAAGGCTGATGTTCCCCATCTTAACCACTGGGGGCCATAGCAGACAGAATGCTGATTTTCCGCAATTTAACCACTAGGAGGCAGTAGCAGTCATTTGGCTGCTGTTCCACAATGTCAAGGGGCAGAAGTAGTCAGAAGGCTGATTTTCCACAGTTTAACCACTAGGAGGCAGTAGCAGTCATTTGGCTGCTGTTCCACAATGTCACCACAAGGGCCAGAAGTAGTCAGAAGGCTGATGTTCCCCATCTTAACCACTAGGAGGCAGTAGCAGTCAGTAGTCTGCATGTCCAAAATGTCACC
Organism: Antennarius striatus; assembly: GCF_040054535.1. Taxonomy (NCBI): domain Eukaryota; kingdom Metazoa; phylum Chordata; class Actinopteri; order Lophiiformes; family Antennariidae; genus Antennarius; species Antennarius striatus. The sequence goes on along the minus strand of NC_090797.1, from coordinate 464,593 downwards.
ACAAGGGGCAGAAGTAGTCAGAAGGCTGATGTTCCCCATCTTAACCACTGGGGGCCATAGCAGACAGAATGCTTATTTTCCGCAATTTAACCACTAGGAGGCAGTAGCAGTCATTTGGCTGCATTTCCACAATGTCACCACAAGGGGGCAGAAGTAGTCAGAAGGCTGATGTTCCCCTTCTTGACCACTAGGAGGCAGTAGCAGTCATTAGTCTGCATTTCCACAATGTCACCACAAGGGGCAGAAGTAGTCAGAAGGCTGATATTTCCCATCTTGACCACTAGGAGGCAGTAGCAGTCATTAGTCTGCATTTCGACAATGTCACCACAAGGGGGCAGACGTAGTCAGTACGCTGATGTTCCCCATCTTGACCACTAGGAGGCAGTAGCAGTCATTAGTTTGCATTTCCACAATGTCACCACAGGGGGGCAGAAGTAGTCAGAAGGTTGATTTTCCACAGTTTAACCACTAGGAGGCAGTAGCAGTCATTAGTCTGCATTTCCACAATGTCACCACAAGAGGGCCGAAGTAGTCAGAAGGCTGCTTTTCCACAATTTCACCACAAGGGGCAGAAGTAGTCAGAAGGCTGCATTTACCCAATTTCAACACAAGGGGCAGAAATAGTCAGAAGGCTGATGTTCCCCATCTTAACCACTGGGGGCCATAGCAGACAGAATGCTGATTTTCCGCAATTTAACCAGTAGGAGGCAGTAGCAGTCATTTGGCTGCTGTTCCACAATGTCACCACAAGGGCCAGAAGTAGTCAGAAGGCTGATGTTCCCCATCTTGACCACTAGGAGGTAGTAGTAGTCATTTGGCTGCTGTTCCACAATGTCACCACAAGGGGGCAGAAGTAGTCAGAAGGCTGATGTTCCCCATCTTGACCACTAGGAGGTAGTAGTAGTCATTAGTCTGCATGTCCACAATGTCACCACAAGGGGCAGAAGTAGTCAGAAGGCTGATGTTCCCCTTCTTGACCACTAGGAGGCAGTAGCAGTCATTAGTCTGCATTTCCACAATGTCACCACAAGGGGGCAGAAGTAGTCAGAAGGCTGATGTTCCCCTTCGTGACCACTAGGAGGCAGTAGCAGTCATTAGTCTGCATTTCCACAATGTCACCACAAGGGGCAGAAGTAGTCAGAAGGCTGATGTTCCCCACCTTCACCACTAGGAGGCAGTAGCAGTCATTAGTCTGCATTTCCACAACGTCACCACAAGGGGGCAGATGTAGTCAGAAGGCTGCTTTTCCACAATTTCAACACAAGGGGCAGAAGTAGTCAGAAGGCTGCTGTTCCCCATCTTAACCACTAGGAGGCAGTAGCAGTCAGATTGATGATTTTCTGCAGTTTAACCACTAGGAGGCAGTAGCAGTCATTAGTCTGCATTTCCACAATGTCACCACAAGGGGCAGAAGTAGTCAGAAGGCTGCTGTTCCATATTTGAACCACTAGGAGGCAGTAGCAGTCATTTGTCTGCATTTCCACAATGTCACCACAAGGGGGCAGATGTAGTCAGAAGGCTGCTTTTCCACAATTTCAACACAAGGGGCAGAAGTAGTCAGAAGGCTGCTGTTCCCCATCTTAACCACTAGGAGGCAGTAGCAGTCATTTGGCTGCTGTTCCACAATGTCACCACAAGGGGCAGAAGTAGTCAGAAGGCTGCTTTTCCACAATCTCACCACAAGGGGCAGAAGTAGTCAGAAGGCTGATTTTCCACAGTTTAACCACTAGGAGGCAGTAGCAGTCATTTGGCTGCTGTTCCACAATGTCACCACAAGGGGCAGAAGTAGTCAGAAGGCTAATTTTCCATATTTGAACCACTAGGAGGCACTTGCAGTCAATTGCTGATTTTCTGCAGTTTAACCACTAGGAGGCAGTAGCAGTCATTAGTCTGCATTTCCACAATGTCACCACAAGGGGGCCGAAGTAGTCAGAAGGCTGATGTTCCCCTTCTTGACCACTAGGAGGCAGTAGCAGTCATTAGTCTGCATTTCCACAATGTCACCACAAGGGGCAGAAGTAGTCAGAAGGCTGATATTTCCCATCTTGACCACTAGGAGGCAGTAGCAGTCATTAGTCTGCATTTCGACAATGTCACCACAAGGGGGCAGACGTAGTCAGTACGCTGATGTTCCCCATCTTGACCACTAGGAGGCAGTAGCAGTCATTAGTTTGCATTTCCACAATGTCACCACAGGGGGGCAGAAGTAGTCAGAAGGTTGATTTTCCACAGTTTAACCACTAGGAGGCAGTAGCAGTCATTAGTCTGCATTTCCACAATGTCACCACAAGAGGGCCGAAGTAGTCAGAAGGCTGCTTTTCCACAATTTCACCACAAGGGGCAGAAGTAGTCAGAAGGCTGCATTTACCCAATTTCAACACAAGGGGCAGAAATAGTCAGAAGGCTGATGTTCCCCATCTTAACCACTGGGGGCCATAGCAGACAGAATGCTGATTTTCCGCAATTTAACCAGTAGGAGGCAGTAGCAGTCATTTGGCTGCTGTTCCACAATGTCACCACAAGGGCCAGAAGTAGTCAGAAGGCTGATGTTCCCCATCTTGACCACTAGGAGGTAGTAGTAGTCATTTGGCTGCTGTTCCACAATGTCACCACAAGGGGGCAGAAGTAGTCAGAAGGCTGATGTTCCCCATCTTGACCACTAGGAGGTAGTAGTAGTCATTTGGCTGCTGTTCCACAATGTCACCACAAGGGGGCAGAAGTAGTCAGAAGGCTGATGTTCCCCATCTTAACCACTAGGAGGCAGTAGCAGTCATTAGTTTGCATTTCCACAATGTCACCACAGGGGGGCAGAAGTAGTCAGAAGGCTGATGTTCCCCATCTTGACCACTAGGAGGCAGTAGCAGTCATTAGTTTGCATTTCCACAATGTCACCACAGCGGGGCAGAAGTAGTCAGAAGGCTGATTTTCCACAGTTTAACCACTAGGAGGCAGTAGCAGTCATTTGGCTGCTGTTCCACAATGTCACCACAAGGGCCAGAAGTAGTCAGAAGGCTGCTTTTCCACAATTTCAACACAAGGGCGCAGAAGTAGTCAGAAGGCTGATATTCCCCACCTTCACCACTAGGAGGCAGTAGCAGTCATTAGTCTGCATTTCCACAATGTCACCACAAGGGGGCAGATGTAGTCAGAAGGCTGCTTTTCCACAATTTCAACACAAGGGGCAGAAGTAGTCAGAAGGCTGCTTTTCCACAATTTCAACACAAGGGCGCAGAAGTAGTCAGAAGGCTGCTGTTCCCCATCTTAACCACTAGGAGGCAGTAGCAGTCATTTGGCTGCTGTTCCACAATGTCACCACAAGGGGCAGAAGTAGTCAGAAGGCTGATGTTCCCCATCGTAACCACTAGGAGGCAGTAGCAGTCAGTAGTCTGCATTTCCAAAATGTCACCACAAGGGGGCAGAGGTTAGTCAGAAGGCTGATTTTCCACATTTAAACCACTAGGAGGCAGTAGCAGTCAATTGCTGATTTTACGCAGTTTAACCACTAGGAGGCAGTAGCAGTCATTAGTTTGCATTTCCACAATGTCACCACAAGGGCCAGAAGTAGTCAGAAGGCTGCTTTTCCACAATTTCACCACAAGGGGCAGAAGTAGTCAGAAGGCTGCATTTACCCAATTTCAACACAAGGGGCAGAAATAGTCAGAAGGCTGATGTTCCCCACCTTCACCACTAGGAGGCAGTAGCAGTCATTAGTCTGCATTTCCACAATGTCACCACAAGGGGCAGAAGTAGTCAGAAGGCTGATGTTCCCCATCTTAACCACTGGGGGCCATAGCAGACAGAATGCTGATTTTCCGCAATTTAACCACTAGGAGGCAGTAGCAGTCATTTGGCTGCTTTTCCACAATTTCACCACAAGGGGCAGAAGTAGTCAGAAGGCTGCTGTTCCCCATTTTAACCACTAGGAGGCAGTAGCAGTCATTAGTCTGCATTTCCACAATGTCACCACAAGGGGGCCGAAGTAGTCAGAAGGCTGATATTCCCCATCTTGACCACTAGGAGGCAGTAGCAGTCATTTGGCTGCTGTTCCACAATTTCACCACAAGGGGCAGAAGTAGTCAGAAGGCTGATATTCCCCATCTTGACCACTAGGAGGTAGTAGTAGTCATTTGGCTGCTGTTCCACAATGTCACCACAAGGGGGCAGAAGTAGTCAGAAGGCTGATATTCCCCATCTTGACCACTAGGAGGTAGTAGTAGTCATTTGGCTGCTGTTCCACAATGTCACCACAAGGGGGCAGAAGTAGTCAGAAGGCTGATATTCCCCATCTTGACCACTAGGAGGTAGTAGTAGTCATTTGGCTGCTGTTCCACAATGTCACCACAGGGGGGCAGAAGTAGTCAGAAGGCTGATTTTCCACAGTTTAACCACTAGGAGGCAGTAGCAGTCATTTGGCTGCTGTTCCACAATGTCACCACAAGGGCCAGAAGTAGTCAGAAGGCTGCTTTTCCACAATTTCACCACAAGGGGGCCGAAGTAGTCAGAAGGCTGATGTTCCCCATCTTAACCACTAGGAGGCAGTAGCAGTCATTAGTCTGCATGTCCACAATGTCACCACAAGGGGCAGAAGTAGTCAGAAGGCTGATGTTCCCCTTCTTGACCACTAGGAGGCAGTAGCAGTCATTAGTCTGCATTTCCACAATGTCACCACAAGGGGGCAGAAGTAGTCAGAAGGCTGATGTTCCCCTTCGTGACCACTAGGAGGCAGTAGCAGTCATTAGTCTGCATTTCCACAATGTCACCACAAGGGGCCGAAGTAGTCAGAAGGCTGATATTTCCCATCTTGACCACTAGGAGGCAGTAGCAGTCATTTGGCTGCTGTTCCACAATGTCACCACAAGGGGCAGAAGTAATCAGAAGGCTGCTGTTCCCCATCGTGACCACTAGGAGGCACTTGCAGTCAATTGCTGATTTTCTGCAGTTTAACCACTAGGAGGCAGTAGCAGTCATTAGTTTGCATTTCCACAATGTCACCACAAGGGCCAGAAGTAGTCAGAAGGCTGCATTTACCCAATTTCAACACAAGGGGCAGAAGTAGTCAGAAGGCTGCATTTACCCAATTTCAACACAAGGGGCAGAAATAGTCAGAAGGCTGATGTTCCCCACCTTCACCACTAGGAGGCAGTAGCAGTCATTAGTCTGCATTTCCACAATGTCACCACAAGGGGCAGAAGTAGTCAGAAGGCTGATGTTCCCCATCTTAACCACTGGGGGCCATAGCAGACAGAATGCTGATTTTCCGCAATTTAACCACTAGGAGGCAGTAGCAGTCATTTGGCTGCTGTTCCACAATGTCACCACAAGGGGCAGAAGTAGTCAGAAGGCTGCTTTTCCACAATCTCACCACAAGGGGCAGAAGTAGTCATAAGGCTGATTTTCCACAGTTTAACCACTAGGAGGCAGTAGCAGTCATTTGGCTGCTGTTCCACAATTTCACCACAAGGGGCAGAAGTAGTCAGAAGGCTGCTTTTCCACAATTTCAACACAAGGGGCAGAAATAGTCAGAAGGCTGATTTTCCCCATCTTAACCACTAGGAGGTAGTAGTAGTCATTTGGCTGCTGTTCCACAATGTCACCACAAGGGGGCAGAAGTAGTCAGAAGGCTGATATTCCCCATCTTGACCACTAGGAGGTAGTAGTAGTCATTTGGCTGCTGTTCCACAATGTCACCACAAGGGGGCAGAAGTAGTCAGAAGGCTGATATTCCCGAACTTGACCACTAGGAGGCAGTAGCAGTCATTAGTCTGCATTTCCACAATGTCACCACAGGGGGGCAGAAGTAGTCAGAAGGCTGATTTTCCACAGTTTAACCACTAGGAGGCAGTAGCAGTCATTTGGCTGCTGTTCCACAATGTCACCACAAGGGCCAGAAGTAGTCAGAAGGCTGCTTTTCCACAATTTCACCACAAGGGGGCCGAAGTAGTCAGAAGGCTGATGTTCCCCATCTTAACCACTAGGAGGCAGTAGCAGTCATTAGTCTGCATTTCCACAATTTCAACACAAGGGCGCAGAAGTAGTCAGAAGGCTGCTGTTCCCCACCTTCACCACTAGGAGGCAGTTGCAGTCATTTAGCTGCTATTCCACAATTTCACCACAAGGGGCCGTAGCAGTCAGAAGGCTGCTTTTCCACAATTTCAACACAAGGGGCAGAAATAGTCAGAAGGCTGATGTTCCCCACCTTCACCACTAGGAGGCAGTAGCAGTCATTAGTCTGCATGTCCACAATGTCACCACAAGGGGCAGAAGTAGTCAGAAGGCTGATGTTCCCCTTCTTGACCACTAGGAGGCAGTAGCAGTCATTAGTCTGCATTTCCACAATGTCACCACAAGGGGGCAGAAGTAGTCAGAAGGCTGATGTTCCCCTTCTTGACCACTAGGAGGCAGTAGCAGTCATTAGTCTGCATTTCCACAATGTCACCACAAGGGGCAGAAGTAGTCAGAAGGCTGATATTCCCCATCTTAACCACTAGGAGGCAGTAGCAGTCATTAGTCTGCATTTCCACAATGTCACCACAAGGGGGCAGAAGTAGTCAGAATGCTAATTTTCCATATTTGAACCACTAGGAGGCAGTAGCAGTCATTAGTTTGCATTTCCACAATGTCACCACAGGGGGGCAGAAGTAGTCAGAAGGCTGATTTTCCACAGTTTAACCACTAGGAGGCAGTAGCAGTCATTTGTCTGCATTTCCACAATGTCACCACAAGGGGGCAGAAGTAGTCAGAAGGCTGCTGTTCCCCATCTTAACCACTAGGAGGCAGTAGCAGTCATTTGGCTGCATTTCCACAATGTCACCACAAGGGGGCAGAAGTAGTCAGAATGCTAATTTTCCATATTTGAACCACTAGGAGGCAGTAGCAGTCATTAGTTTGCATTTCCACAATGTCACCACAAGGAGGCAGAAGTAGTCAGAAGGCTGATGTTCCCCATCTCAACCACTAGGAGGCAGTAGCAGTCATTAGTTTGCATTTCCACAATGTCACCACAGGGGGGCAGAAGTAGTCAGAAGGCTGATTTTCCACATTTAAACCACTAGGAGGCAGTAGCAGTCATTAGTCTGCATTTCCACAATGTCACCACAAGGGGGCAGATGTAGTCAGAAGGCTGCTTTTCCACAATTTCAACACAAGGGGCAGAAGTAGTCAGAAGGCTGCTGTTCCCCATCTTAACCACTAGGAGGCAGTAGCAGTCAGATTGCTGATTTTCTGCAGTTTAACCACTAGGAGGCAGTAGCAGTCATTTGGCTGCATGTCCACAATGTCACCACAAGGGGCAGAAGTAGTCAGAAGGCTGATGTTCCCCATCTTAACCACTAGGAGGCAGAAGCAGTCATTTGGCTGCTATTCCACAATGTCACCACAAGGAGGCAGAAGTAGTCAGAAGGCTGATGTTCCCCATCTTGACCACTAGGAGGTAGTAGTAGTCATTTGGCTGCTGTTCCACAATGTCACCACAAGGGGGCAGAAGTAGTCAGAAGGCTGCTGTTCCACAATGTCACCACAAGGGGCAGAAGTAGTCATTAGTCTGCATTTCCACAATATCACCACAAGGGGGCAGAGGTTAGTCAGAAGGCTGATTTTCCACATTTAAACCACTAGGAGGCAGTAGCAGTCAGTAGTCTGCATTTCCACAATGTCACCACAAGGGGCAGAAGTAGTCAGAAGGCTGCATTTACCCAATTTCAACACAAGGGGCAGAAGTAGTCAGAAGGCTGCTGTTCCATATTTGAACCACTAGGAGGCAGTAGCAGTCATTTGTCTGCATTTCCACAATGTCACCACAAGGAGGCAGAAGTAGTCAGAAGGCTGATGTTCCCCATCTTAACCACTAGGAGGCACTTGCAGTCAATTGCTGATTTTCTGCAGTTTAACCACTAGGAGGCAGTAGCAGTCATTAGTCTGCATTTCCACAATGTCACCACAAGGAGGCAGAAGTAGTCAGAAGGCTACTTTTCCATATTGGAACCACTAGGAGGCAGTAGCAGTCATTAGTCTGCATTTCCACAATGTCACCACAAGGGGGCCGAAGTAGTCAGAAGGCTGATGTTCCCCATCTAAACCACTAGGAGGCAGTAGCAGTCATTTGGCTGCTATTCCACAATGTCACCACAAGGAGGCAGAAGTAGTCAGAAGGCTGATGTTCCCCATCTTGACCAATAGGAGGCAGTAGCAGTCATTAGTTTGCATTTCCACAATGTCACCACAAGGGGCAGAAGTAGTCAGAAGGCTGCTGTTCCACAATGTCACCACAAGGGGCAGAAGTAGTCAGAAGGCTACTTTTCCCCATCTTAACCACTAGGAGGCAGTGGCAGTCATTAGTCTGCATTTCCACAATCTCACCACAAGGGGCAGAAGTAGTCAGAAGGCTGCTCTTCCACAATGTCACCACAAGGGGCAGAAGTAGTCAGAAGGCTGATGTTCCCCATCTTAACCACTAGGAGGCAGTAGCAGTCATTAGTCTGCTTTTCCACAATCTCACCACAAGGGGCAGAAGTAGTCAGAAGGCTGCTCTTCCACAATGTCACCACAAGGGGCAGAAGTAGTCAGAAGGCTACTTTTCCCCATCTTAACCACTAGGAGGCAGTAGCAGTCATTTGGCTGCTGTTCCACAATGTCACCACAAGGGGCAGAAGTAGTCAGAAGGCTGCTTTTCCCCAATTTCACCACAAGGGGCAGAAGTAGTCAGAAGGCTGCATTTACCCAATTTCAACACAAGGGGCAGAAGTAGTCAGAAGGCTGCTTTTCCACAATTTCAACACAAGGGGCAGAAATAGTCAGAAGGCTGATGTTCCCCATCTTAACCACTAGGAGGCAGTAGCAGTCATTCGGCTGCTGTTCCACAATGTCACCACAAGGGGGCAGAAGTAGTCAGAAGGCTGATGTTCCCCTTCGTGACCACTAGGAGGCAGTAGCAGTCATTAGTCTGCATTTCCACAATGTCACCACAAGGGGCAGAAGTAGTCAGAAGGCTGATATTCCCCATCTTAACCTCTAGGAGGCAGTAGCAGTCATTAGTCTGCATTTCCAAAATGTCACCACAAGGGGGCAGAGGTTAGTCAGAAGGCTGCTTTTCCACAATTTCAACACAAGGGGCAGAAGTAGTCAGAAGGCTGCTGTTCCCCATCTTAACCACTAGGAGGCAGTAGCAGTCATTAGTCTGCATTTCCAAAATGTCACCACAAGGGGGCAGAGGTTAGTCAGAAGGCTGATTTTCCACATTTAAACCACTAGGAGGCAGTAGCAGTCATTAGTCTGCATTTCCACAATGTCACCACAAGGGGGCCGAAGTAGTCAGAAGGCTGATGTTCCCCATCCTAACCACTAGGAGGCAGTAGCAGTCATTTGGCTGCTGTTCCACAATGTCACCACAAGGGGGCAGAAGTAGTCAGAAGGCTGCTTTTCCCCATCCTAACCACTAGGAGGCAGTAGCAGTCATTTGGCTGCTGTTCCACAATGTCACCACAAGGGGCAGAAGTAGTCAGAAGGCTGATTTTCCACATTTGAACCACTAGGAGGCAGTAGCAGTCATTAGTCTGCATGTCCACAATGTCACCACAAGGGGGCAGATGTAGTCAGATTGCTGATTTTCTGCAGTTTAACCACTAGGAGGCAGTAGCAGTCATTTGGCTGCTGTTCCACAATGTCACCACAAGGGCCAGAAGTAGTCAGAAGGCTGCTTTTCCACAATTTCACCACAAGGGGCAGAAGTAGTCAGAAGGCTGCTTTTCCACAATTTCACCACAAGGGGCAGAAATAGTCAGAAGGCTGATGTTCCCCATCTTGACCACTAGGAGGTAGTAGTAGTCATTTGGCTGCTGTTCCACAATGTCACCACAAGGGGGCAGAAGTAGTCAGAAGGCTGCTTTTCCCCATCTTAACCACTAGGAGGCAGTAGCAGTCATTTGGCTGCTGTTCCACAATGTCACCACAAGGGGCAGAAGTAGTCAGAAGGCTACTTTTCCCCATCTTAACCACTAGGAGGCAGTGGCAGTCATTTGTCTGCATTTCCACAATGTCACCACAAGGGGACCGAAGTAGTCAGAAGGCTGATATTCCCCATCTTGACCACTAGGAGGCAGTAGCAGTCATTAGATAGATAGATAGATAGATACTTTATTAATCCCGGAGGAAGTCTGCATTTCCACAATGTCACCACAAGGGGGCCGAAGTAGTCAGAAGGCTGATGTTCCCCATCTTAACCACTAGGAAGCAGTAGCAGTCATTAGTCTGCATTTCCAAAATGTCACCACAAGGGGCAGAAGTAGTCAGAAGGCTGATGTTCCCCATCTTAACCACTAGGAGGCAGTAGCAGTCATTAGTCTGCATTTCCACAACGTCACCACAAGGGGGCAGATGTAGTCAGAAGGCTGCTTTTCCACAATTTCAACACAAGGGGCAGAAGTAGTCAGAAGGCTGATGTTCCCCATCTTAACCACTAGGAGGCAGTAGCAGTCATTAGTCTGCATTTCCACAATGTCACCACAAGGGGCAGAAGTAGTCAGAAGGCTGATGTTCCCCATCTTAACCACTAGGAGGCAGTAGCAGTCATTAGTCTGCATTTCCACAATGTCACCACTAGGAGGCAGAAGCAGTCAGAAGAGATTGCTGCTCCCAAAACTCCCCAGCGGGGGGCAGCAGAACGTCCTGCACTGATTTTCCATAGGTTTTCTGCATTCATTTCATGGATGTTAATATTCGGGTCTTGTTTTTTGAAGTGATGCTTTTGAATTGACTTGGACTTTGATGTTTTGTTATTGTAATAATTAAAATGTGATTATTTTGTGGGTTTTTTCATTTATTTATTATTTATTAAGTATTTTAATGGTTTGAACTGGTTTTAAAGGAGTTATTGATCAGTAATTGATTATTCATGGTATAACGTAGGACCGGCATGTCAGACTCACTGTGGTTCCGTGCACTTTATTTATTTTTATTTTTTTTTAATTTTTAATTTTATATACTGGTTTGATCCCCGAAGGGAAATTAAGACAGCACACTCTAGCTACTGATTACAAACGCATGCATACATATTAGTGAGTACAGGCCCCTGTATCACACACACACACACAAAGGGGCCTGTAGGCATGCAGGGGAGGTAGAGTGGCAGGCAGCTCCTTCTTGGTGCGCCTCAAATGAGCAATTTGTAAAGGGGACGGCACCTTGCTCAAGGGTGCCTCGGCAGTGCTCCGGAGATGAGCTGACACCTCCCACTGTTAGCTCACCTCCGGGTATTTTTGGGGGGCGGGAGCGGGAATCGAACCGCCGATCTTAAATCATAGGACGACCCGCTCTACCGCCCGCTTTACCACTGAGCCACTGCCGCCCCGTTCCCGTTCACTTCCTTTTCACACATAGACAAACTGAAATGACGGATGCATGTTTAACGTGTTTTGAACTGCTCTGATTGTGTGTTTTCTATAGTTTGATTGCATCATTTCAAATATTAGACGTTGTTTCACACTCCCCTTCCACCGGGGAGGGGAGCCGCCGCCGCGGGGGGGACGGTTTATCCCGGGTTTACGTACTGTGCCGGTTGCCTTCATGGTGTCTCTCGCTCACGGCCGCTGGAAAAGATAAAACAGAAGGGCAGACCTTCACATGGCCGGGGTCGTTTCTGGTTCTCTGAAGGGGAGGATTGTGTTTAATTAATATTCATCTAGTATTTAATTAATATTTATTTTTAGCTTTATTTCTTCTTCTTCTCCTCTGGGCTTTTCCCTTCAGGGTCTCCTCAGCCAATCAGTGTCCTCCATCTAACCCTGTCTTCTCATCCTCTTCTCTCACACCAACTACCTTCATGTCCTCTTTCACTACATCCATAAACCTCCTCTTTGGTCTTCCTCTAGGCCTCCTGCCTGGCAGTTCAGAACTCAGCATCCTTCTACCAATATATTCACTATCTCTCCTCTGGACATGTCCAAACCATCTCAGTCTGGCCTCTCTGACCTTATCTCCAGAACCTCTAACACTATAAACCGTCTGAACACCGCTCTTCCACCGAATTTATATTCATGAAAATTAAATGTTCCTAAAACAATTAAAATGTTTATATAAAAAAAAACAAATCTTTTTTATTTTGTTTGGTGCTGCTTCTTCTGCTTCCGGTCCGGGGCGTCATCGCTGAATCACTTCCGGTCCAGTGCCCCGGATGTGAACGCAGCGGACACGCCGCACCGCAGACTGTCTAGTGTCGCTGATTCGGACCCTCGGCGGACCCGTTCCCGGTGACTTCTCGGCGGCTCCGCGGTGAGTTACCGGGAGAAGCAGCTCCGATCGACCGCGTTCCTCTCCGGTGAGCCCCGCCGGCCGGAAGCGGGTCGCCGGCGGGGCTCATGTGGCCAACAGGGCGCTAACGGCAGCGGAGCCTGGTTGTGTGGTCCCCACCGCCGGGGCGTGATGGCCGTGACCACCGGTACCGGACGGTGGCACCGGACGGTGGTACCGGACGGTGGTACCGGACGGTGGTACCGGACGGTGGCACCGGACGGGCCTGGGACCAGCTGTCTGGGGCCCCCGGGGGCCCGTTAGTCTCCCGGTTTGGTTCCGGCTGGTGTCAGATGCTAGTCGGCTAACGCTAGCTGCGGCTAACTGGGGGGTGTTAGCTTGTAGCTGCTCGTTGAGGAGGGGGTCGCCCCCCCGTTCCCATATGGACCCCCCCTTGAGGCCCGGTGGTCATTAGTCGTCCCTCCCGGTAGCTTGTCACCCCCCCGGGCAGCGGCTGGAGTTGTTGCCCCCGGGTTGCATCATGCCCCTAAGGGCGGGCGGCGGAGCCCCACCGACCCCCACCGGGGGGGGGGGCTTTTCCCCTCCGGCGGTGCTGAGAACGGCTAACCCAACACGTGACCGGGGGGGGGGGGTCGGTGGCTGTTTGACCCCCGGCTTACAGCTTTGATGTCTGATGGCTTTGATGACGTCACAGATGCAGCCAATCAAACGCCTCCTCTCCCTCCAGATGACAGGAGCCCACCTGGTGGCAGCGAGCAGCGCCCCCACCTGTCAGCAGAGCTAACCCCCCCACCCAATGGCCTGCCAGTCGGCCCCCCCCGCCATGGACGAGCAGGCCCTGCTGGGACTGGACCCCAACGCCGACGCCCGCTACAGGCAGAGGGTAAGACCGGGGGGGCGCTGCGGCTGTGTGTGGGGGGGTGGAGGCCTTCAGTCTGTACTGGTGTGTGTGTGTGCCCCCCCCAGGCCATGGCGTACTTTGAGCAGCTGAAGGAGTCCCAGGACGGCTGGGTGGTGTGTGCTGACGCCCTGTCCAATGGACTGTACAGGTGAGCTCACCTGACCCCCCCTCCACACACACACACACACACGGTCAGCTGACTGTGTTGACCCCCCCCCCTCTCTGCTCTTTCAGTGACGATCACGTGAAGTTCTTTTGCTTCCAAGTTCTGGAGCATCAGGTCAAGTTCAGGTGAGGAGGGGGACGGGGGTGGGGGGGTGGTGAGGGTTAGGGGTCGTCTGACGTGTGTGTGTGTGTGTGTGTGTGTGTGTGTGTGTGTGTGTGTGTGTGTGTGTGTGTGTGGCAGACACGCTGCTCTGACTGCAGCGCAGCAGCAGCTCATCAGGGAGACGCTGATGAAGTGGCTCGAGCAGCAGGTGAGATGTTTCCCCGGTAACGCCTCCTCCAATCACAGCTCAGCTAACGTAGCGGCTCTAGAGCAGCGGCTCTAACCGCTGTAGCCTAGCCGCTGTAGCCTAGCCGCTGTAGCCTAGCCGCTGTAGCCTAGCCGCTCTAGCGCTGACTGTCCCCCCCAGCTGGTCAGCAGCCATCCGGAGCAGCCATTCGTCAGGAACAAGGCGGCGCAGGTGTTAGCGCTCACCTTCGTGCTGGAGTACCCCTCCCTGTGGCCGGAGTTCTTCTTCGACCTGCTGGCGCTGGTGGGGCTGACCCCCCAGGGGGTGGACCTCTACCTGAGGACGCTCATGGCCATCGACGCCGAGGTGGTGGACCGGGACATCCTGCACTCCCCAGAGGTAACCCCCCTCCCTCACTTCCTGTTCCTGTCGGGCTCCTGAAGGGCCGCTGGTGCTGACGGGACGCCCCCCCCCCCCCCCCCCACAGGAGACGCGCAGGAACACGCTGATCAAGGACAGCATGAGGGAGCAGTGCGTCCCCCACCTGGTGGAGTCCTGGTTCCACATCCTGCAGACGTACCAGCGCTCCCACCCCCAGCTCACCTGCCAGTGCCTGGAGGTGGTGGGGGCCTACGTGTCCTGGATCGACCTCAACCTGATCGCCAACGACCGGTGAGTCCGGGGCCCCCCCCGGGGGGGAGGGGGGCATCCTGTGCAGCTCTAAGCCGTCTCCCACTGTGGCCTCCCAGCTTTGTTGCCCTGCTGCTGGGGCAGATGTCCCTGGAGGCCCTCAGGGAGGAGGCCTGTGACTGCCTGCTGGAGATCGTCAACAAGGGGATGGACCCCCACGACAAGACCAAGCTGGTGGAGTCCCTCAGCCAGGTGCTGCAGGGGGCGGGCTTCTACAACATAGAGCAGGTACACACACACACACACACACAGGCTCACACACACACACACACACACACTCACACACTCACACACACACACAGGCTCACACACACACACACACACACTCACACACACACACAGGGTCACACACACACACACACACACAGGCTCACACACACACACACACACACACACACACACAGGCTCACACACACACACACACAGGCTCACACACACACAGGCTCACTCACACACTCACACACACACTCACACACACACAGGCTCACACACACACAGGCTCACACACACACACACACACACACACAGGCTCACACACACACAGGCACACACACACACACACACACACACAGGCTCACACACACACACACACAGGCTCACACACACACAGGCTCACTCACACACTCACACACACACTCACACACACACAGGCTCACACACACACAGGCTCACACACACACACACACACACACACAGGCTCACACACACACAGGCACACACACACACACACACACACACAGGCTCACACACACACACACACACTCACACACAGGCTCACACTCACACACACACACAGACTCACACACACACACACACACACACACACAGGCTCACACACCTCCTGTCCCGTCAGGAGGACGACGTGGACTTCCTGGCCAAGTTCTCGCGGCTGGTGAACGGGATGGGTCAGGCTCTGGTGCTCAGCTGGTCCAAGCTGATGAAGGGCGGCGGCCTGAAGGCGGGGGCGGAGCCTCTGGCGGCGCTGGAGGCCAAGGTGCCGCTGCTGCTGCAGCTGCTGGTGCACGAGGACGACGACATCTCCTCCAACGTGGTGGGCTGCTGCTACGAGTACCTGCATGTCCTGAAGCAGGTGAGGCCTGGAGACCTCTGCCCCGCCCACTGGGGGCGTGTCAGGGGTGGTTCTGTGAAGTAACGCTCTGCCCCTTCTCTCTGCAGCTTCCTCAACTGACGGATCAGCAGAAATCAAACGTAGAGGTGAGTCCCCCCCCCCCCCCCCGTGGGCGTGTATGAACTCAGCCCCTCCCCCTGTGGGCGTGGCTGACCTCTCCTCCCCCACAGGCCATCATGATGGCAGTAATGAAGAAGCTGACGTACGATGATGAGTACAACTTTGAGAACGAGGTGAGTTCCTGTGTGGGGGGGTGGTGGGAGGAGCACCCGGTGACCCCGCCCACCTGTGTGTGTCCCCAGGGGGAGGACGAGGCCATGTTCGTGGAGTACAGGAAGCAGCTGAAGATGCTGCTGGACCGTCTGGCCCAGGTGTCCCCCGAGCTGCTGCTGGAGGCCGTGGGGCGCGTCTTCACCCGCACCCTCCAGTAAGACAGACAGGAAGTGATGTCACCCGGGGGGAGGGGCCAGGTGGAGGGCGGGGCTGGAAAGTTAAATTCATACCGTTTGGTGATAATCAGCTTCAGTTACGGTTTGAACACGTCTGGGGGGCCATGTGGCCCTGGGGCCGAAGCTTCGTTCAGTCGGCTCACCCTGACTTCCTGTCTGGACAGGAACTGGCAGGCGGCGCCCTTCATGGAGGTGGAGGTGGCCATCCGGCTGCTCTACATGCTGGGGGAGGCCCTGCCCGCGTCACACGGGGCCCACTTCTCAGGGGACGCCGCCAAGACCAGCGCCCTGCAGGACATGATGAGGACGGTGGGTGTGGTGAAGCGCGGCGCTGCGGTCGGCTGTGATGTCACGTGTCACATGACCCCTTGTCCCCCACCAGCTGGTGTCGTGTAACGTGAGCAGCTACCAGCACTCCTCCGTGTCCCTGGAGTTCTTCGAGACGGTCGTCCGCTACGACAAGTTCTTCGTGGTGGAGCCGCAGCACATCCCCAACGTCCTGGTGAGTGGGGCGGGGCTGGGGGCGTGGCCGGGGGCGGGGCTAACCTCCCTGTCGCCCTCAGATGGCGTTCCTGGACCAGAGAGGACTGAGACACAGCAGCCCCAAGGTGCGCAGCCGCGTGGCCTACCTGTTCTCCAGATTCGTCAAGACGCTGCAGTGAGTCTGGCCCCGCCTGCTTTCACATGACCCCGCCCCCTGGATGACGACATCACAGGGGCGGGGCTAGAAAACCATCTGATTCACTCCTGGTTCTTCTCACAGCAAACACATGACCGCCTTCGTGGAGGACATCCTGACGCGGATCCAGGACCTGCTGGAGCTGGCCCCCCCCGTGAGGACCCCCCCCAGGTGTGTACAGGTGAGTCGGGCCCCGGGGCCTCACACGCTGCTCCCTGTGCAGGAGAACGGCTTCCCGGCGCTGCTGACCAGCGACGACCAGCTGTTCATGTTTGAGGCGGCGGGGGTGCTGATCGTGGGGGGGGACAGCCCTGTGGAGCACAAGCAGGCGCTAATGGGGGGGCTGCTGCGCCCCCTGCTGGACGCCTTCCGCCTGCTGCTGGACAAACTGCCCCAGGAGGCAGAGGAGGAGCGGCGGGCGGCGCTGGCCGACTGCCTGAGCCACGCCGTGGGCTTTGCCAGGTGAGGACCGCGCCCCCAAGCCTGACCCCACCCCCCGTCAGCAGCCCTAACCCCTCCCTGGTTCTACCCCCCCCAGTCGCACCAGCAAGGCGTTCAGCAACAAGCAGACGGTGAAGCAGTGCGGCTGCAGCGAGGCGTACCGCGACTGCATGCGCACCTTCCTGCCGGCGCTGGGCTGCCCCGTGGGGCGGGGGCCGCTGCGGGGGGCCGTGCGCTCCTTCCTGCACCGCATGATCATCTGCCTGGAGGAGGAGGTGCTGCCCTTCATCCCCGCCGCCTCCCAGCACCTCCTGAAGGACCCCGAGCCCCGAGACCTGCAGGAGTTCATCCCCCTCATCAGCCAGATGACCGCCAAGTTCAAGGTAGCGCCGCCGCCGCCGGGACAGGGGGTCAACACGCCCCAGGGGGACTCACGCCCAGCCTCTGCTGTTGCCATGGCAGCGGCAGGTGTCTCCCTTCCTGCAGCAGGTGTTCCTGCCGCTGGTGGGGGCCATCTTCGAGGCGCTGGGGCGTCCGGCGGAGGAGAACGACCAGACGGCGGCGCTGGAGCAGCAGCTGCTGCGGCGCAGCTACTTCAGCTTCCTGCTCACCGTGGTGGGCAGCGGCATGAGCGAGGTGCTGGACGGCCAGGGTGAGTGCTGCCCCCCCCATACCGTCTGGCTGGGGGGGCAGCACTCACCTGTCTGTGCTGTGCAGGGCCGGAGAACATGGAGCGGGTGGTGTTCACCGTGGTCCAGGGGGCGGTGGACTACCCCGACCCCGTCGCCCAGAAGACCTGCTTCATCATCCTGTCCAGGCTGGTGGACATGTGGGGTGAGTCCCCCCCCCAATTCCACCCACGCCGCTGTGGGCGGGGCCTGTCCTGACTCGTCTCTGTCGCCCCCTGCAGGAGGGAAAGACGGCGTGGTGGGCTTCCCCGACTTCATCTACAAGCACATCGTCCCCGCCTGCTTCCTGGCGCCGCTCAAGCCGACCTTTGACCTGTCGGACGCCCAGACGGTGCTGGTGAGTACCCCCGCCCAGCCCCACCCCCACCCCCACGGGTGTGTTCTCACGCTGTGTGTGTTTCAGACGCTGGCCGAGTGCTCCATCACCCTGAAGACCATCCACCTGAAACGGGTGAGACTCAGGCCCGGGGGGCGGGGCGGTGCGGGGTCAGGTGTGGCAGGGCGGGGTTCTCCTTCTGATTGGTTCTAAACCTTGTCTCCTCCAGGGGCCAGAGTTCATTCAGCTGCTGCAGCAGGAGTACCTGCCCTCCCTCCAGGTGTCGCCACAGGTCTCACAGGTAGGACGGGGGGGCGGGGGAGTGGGGGAGCCCAGAGAAATGGTTCCAGGTGTTCATTGTGGTCTCTGATGTTTCAGGAACTCTGTCAGGTGATCCAGCAGCCAGACATCAAGGTGCTGAAGAGCTACATGAAGGTGGGTCCGGTTCTGGTCCTGGTTTAGTTCTGGTTCTGGTGTGGTTCTGTACTGGTTGTGGTCCGGCTGCTCTTCCTTCATGTGACCTTTGACCCTCTCCTGTATGCAGGCCTTCTTCCAGCGAGCCAAGCTGTAGGAGGTGGGTGGGGCCCGGTGGACGTCACGGCGGCCCCCCAGCGGCCCCCCAGCACAGGAACTTAGTGTAGGAGCTGCTTTTGCACTTAAAAACTGAACGCATCACGAAGCCCAGTCCGTCTGAGTCAGGACCCCGACCCGGACCTGGGGGGGCCACCCTCCCCCCCGCTGCCCATGAGGCGGGCTGGCCGGCGGACCGGACCGGTGGAGGACCGGACCGGCTCCACCTGCTGGATCGGAGGACACGTTGATGGTTCTGGTTCTGCTGAGTGAACACCGCTGCAGGTGTGCTGACTCAGCGTTTTCACCTGGACCCGTCCCGGCGGGCGTCGGCCACCCACTCGGTTCAACCTGGAAGTCAAGTCCTGGAAATGTGAGAAACGTTTGGTTCCAAGTGTCAAACGGAACAGAACAGGAAGTAAAATGTAAATAAGAAGTTAAGCTGTAAATAACAGGAAGTCGGGTTCCTTCAATCCCGACTCAAGTCTGGATCATTCTGGAACATCACGGAGACAAAGTGAGGAAACGTCAGACCTCACGGTGGAACTTTGATGTGGATTCAGAGCTGAACGTCGTTACGACACGACGGACCTTCAGTTAAAGTATTTGATTCTTTACTTTAGTTAACCTTTGACGAAAGACAAACTAGTTACGGTTTTTATTTCAACCGTCCTCAGCTTGGATTAATCTGGAATCAAAACTTTTCTTTGACATTAAACTTCTTCTTTGCCGTCATCAGTATTTACTTTATTCAGGGTCAGTTTGACTGAATTATTGTGATTTGATGTTCAGTTCAATTCTGTGGTTCTGATGTGTCGTGTGTTTGATTTATGGTCATTCCATCCCGCTTCAAAGCGGTGATGTGTTGTGTCAGTGTCTGTTAGTCCACCAATTATCTTCACAACCGTTCAGATAGATGAAACAAAACACATGACTCAGGTAGCAAAAGGATGAAAATGAGATGAGCTTGACCTTGAGAAAACTAGGTCAAGGTCGAATTTCAACTTTTGTACACTCATGAACCAGATTAGAAAGACAAGGCGGAAGGCCAGTGTAAGACAATTGATCGAAGCTACTGCTTTGATCTTTGACCTATGCAAGTAGGTCACGGTAACATTTTGAATTCAGGGATGTGGTGGGATGTTGCAGTCTGTCTCATGATTTGATGTTCAGTTCATATCTGGTTCTGATGTCCTCTTTGATTTATGGTCATTTGTTGGTATTAAAGGTACTGCCAGATTAATCACATTACATTATTTATCAAAGATTTTTTTTTTTAAATTTACCATTCAGAAAAAAGGGTTTCAGTCCTATTCTGATGTAAAACAGTGATGGAAGCTGTTCTGTTACCTGTTCAGGTGTTAGATTCAAACAGTGGAACCACAGTTAATACGGTTTATTCTGTGACCCGAACAGATTCATCAAACAGAACTCATCTTAATTTCAAATACAGGTCCAACTTAAAGAAAAAACTTAATGACAGAAACAAAATTCTCCGTTTCCTCAAACGGGTGACGTCAGAAGGTTTCCAGTCTTTCCTGAACCCCAGGAGAACCGTCAGCCTTTGATCACAGCGATGGGTCTCAGCTTGATGGCCTTCTTGCTGATGCCGGCGTCGTGACAGGTGTTCACTACGTCCGTCACGTTCTTGTAGGACTCCGGAGCCTGGAATGAGAAGGACGCCCAATCAGTGAACACTTGTGGGTCTGGGGGAGGGTCAGATGGAAGCTCTTGATTGGTTCACCTCCTCCATCACCAGCTTTGGTGACGCCACCCGGATTGCGATGCCTAAGTCGGCCAGCTTGTCTAGGACGTCCTGGAAGTCCAAGTTCCTGCGGGACTTGGCTCGAGACAGAGCGCGACCCTGAAGCAGACGGGTCAGTCAGCGAGTTCCAACAAGACAAACATGGAGCACGGGACAGAGTTCAGGTGACCTACCGCTCCGTGACACGTGGTGCCAAACGTCTCTGTCATGCCCTGTTCTGTCCCCGTCAGGACGTAGCTGCAGGTGCCCATCGTCCCACCAATCAGCACTGGCTGGCCTGTGAGCTGACAAGGTACCCGGTAGTCTACTGGTCCGCCAGGTAATCAACTGGTCTACTTGGGTGAGTTCAGTACCCAGCAATCCACTCTGTAGTCTACTGGTCCTCCGGGGTGAGGTCAATGTCAGGTAGTCCCCCAGATAGTCAACTGGTCTACTGGGGTGAGATCAGTACTGACCAGTCCACTAGGTAGTCTACTGGTCCTCCGGGGTGAGGTCATTGTCAGGTAGTCCACCGGGATGACGGTCAGTACCCGGTAGTCAAGCAGGGTAAGGGTCAGTACCTGGTAGTCTTCTGGTCCACCAGGGAGAGGGTCAGTACCCGGTAGTCCAGGGGAGTAAGGGTCAGTACCACTGGTCCACCAGGATGAGGGTCTTACTTGGTAGTCCACTGGGGGGAGGGTTGGTACCTGGTAGTCTACTGGTCTACTTGGGGGAGGGTCAGCACCTGGTAGTCTACTGGTCCACTGGAGTGAGGGTCTTACCTGGTAGTCCACTGGGATGAGGGGGTGGTGTGGGGGGAAGGCTCTGGTGGAGCCCTTGCGGTGGACCAGTAGGGTCCTCTGCCTCCCATCCACCACATGCTCCTCCACCTTGGCGATGTTGTGGGACACGTCGTAGATGACGTGCATGTCCAGGTCGTCGGGCGTGGTCGCGAACACCTTGGAGAAGGCCTGCAGCAGAATGTGTTCTGGATTGGACCCTGGGGGGCTCATCCACAGCCCCCCCACCCCCCGAACCAGCACCCACCTGTCTAGTGAGGAAGGTCATGGATGAGCGGTTGACCCAGGCATAGTTCCCGGCGGCTGCCATCCCCTTCAGGTAGTCCTGCCCCTCTTGGGACGTGATGCGGGCACACGCCAGCTGGCGGTCATTCACCGTGATCTGATCTCGCTTCATCGCCTTCTCCATGGCAACCAGAGCATCTGTCAACAACACCTGTGTCAACGTGTCTGACCACACGTCAGCGTCCGTCACACGCGTGCTGGACTCACCTGTGGCCACCTGGTGGCCGAGGCCCCGGCTCCCGCTGTGGATCATCACACACACCTGACCTTTGTGGTCGATGCCCATCTTCTTGGCGGCGTAGTCGTTGTAGATCTCGTCCACCACCTGGATCTCAGCGTAGTGGTTTCCTGCCCCCAGAGTCCCCAACTAATACACACACACACACACACACACAAACACACACGTGATTGGTGGAGCCCGCCTGCAGGTGTGAATGAGCCCCCCCGGGCAGCGGGGCTGATGAGGTACCTGCGGTAGGCCTCTCTTCTTGGCCTTGGAGGAGACCTTGTTGGGGTCGGCCTGCAGCATGCGGCCGTACTCCTCGCAGTGCTCCTTGTCCTCAGCCCAGGCGTACCCCTCCCTCAGGGACCAGTCCACGCCCATCTCCAGGGCCTCCTCTAGGTCCCTGAACACAACACAGAGCTTTCTGTTCTGTACTGCAACACCTGGACCGGGGGGTGGGGGGGCAATTCATTGAATTTTTGTTTATTCTGGTGTTCTGGTGTTTAATTGATGTAGTCTATGGTCTGCCTCACGGGGGACGGACAGGGGTGCACAAAGGGCCGGATGTGGCCCCCAGGCCGCAGTTGGCTCAGGCCTGTCCTTACTTGGCTCCCATCGGTATGACGCCCTTGGAGCCGACGCCCACTGGGATGTGGTCGAACAGGGACTGGGCTAGCTGCTCCTTCACCGGCTGGACGTCGCCCTCGTCCAGGTTGGTCCTCAGCAAACGGACGCCGCAGTTGATGTCGAAGCCGACGCCCCCTGCAGAGGACAAAGGCGTGAGACACGGCCCGTTGGGATTGGTCCGGCGTGACCTCACTGGACCCACCTGGAGACACCACAGCATCCGGGTCGTTCATGTCGAACGCCGCCATGTTTCCGATGGCGAACCCGTAGCCAGAGTGGACGTCTGGGAGCCCGATGGACCTCTGTGGAGAAGAAACACCTGGTTCCAGGTGCGATCGCGTCCCTGAGGGGGGGAATGTTCGTGTGGACACTCACGTGGACGATCCCTGGCAGCGCCGCCACGTTCCCGATCTGCTTCACGGCCGGCAGGAAGCCCCCCACACCTGGAACACAGAGACTAGAGTGAGACGTGGGAGGGGGGGGGGTCCACATGGGGGGCGGAGCTGACCTCGGCCCCAGCAGGCGTTACGCAGCTCCTCCAGCATCAGCTTCTCCAGCGAGTCGTTCACGTAGAAGGTCCCCTCCACCTGCAAGACAAGGAGGAGGAGTCACCTGGTCCAGCAGCCAATCAGCAGCAGCCACGTCCAACTGGACAGCAGCAATGGCTGTCAGTAGAGGGCGTAAGGGCACCCCCCAGGGCTGAAGGAGCACCAGAACCAGAACCTGGAGCAGCTGCTGAACACGTGACTTCCTTTCCAGGAAGTTTGGTCCATTTTCATCCAAATCTGCATACATTTAACTGAACTGTTTACTTTCACCGTACCGCGTCACGTGATGATTTCATCATCAAGCTGACGTCAGACGTTTTTGGTTTGATACGCGTGGATGATTATTGGTTATTTTTATTTCATATAGATTCACTCCGTGTTTCCCGGTTTGAACAGCCATCATTTATTTGCAGATCTCCCGGTGTTTGGCTAGCCGTTAGCAGGGAACTGTTGCGTCATCGACTACGTCATCTGCCACACCTGGGTCTCAGCTCATTGGGCGAACAGTTTGGTTGATGGATGGAAACAAGTATATTGTTGTTACACTGCAGTGTGTGGTCAACGTGTCACCGGCCTGAAGCTAACCGGTTAGCCACCAGCTAACGTGCCGGAAGCTCACCTGCATGTTGGGGACGAAGCCCTTCTTGATCCTCCAGCGGTTGTTTCCGGTCTTCTCCAGGTACCGCAGCTCGTCGTCATAACTCCGACTCATGGCTCCGGTCACACACCGTCCGGTCAGACCGACACCACGGGTTACAGCCGCGTTTCACCGGCAGGAGCACCGGAACCAAAGACCCGGTCCGTACGGAAGCCCGGAAGCTTTTAGGAGCGGAACCCGTTCGTGACGCAGCAGAATTAGAACGAGTGTTTTACAACATGAATAATAGAATTACCTCACGAATATTAAATAAATGTGACGACAAATAACCGCGTTTTTATTTAGAAAGGAAACTTAAAAAAATAAACTCATCGCTTTACATATAATTTTTTTAAAAATTCAAAAAAATATTTAGTCGAGAGTCGCCCGCTGATGTGAATTTAACAAAAGCCTCTTTCAATTATAAATTCAGTACAATTAGTGAAACAGTTTAAATCTTAAAACGCACAACAACGGATATAAAAATTTATAAACTCCCCCAAATATTATGTCAAGATTAAATTTTTGACTTCCTCTGAGCTTTCACCCATTTTGTGATTTTAATTAAAATAGTTGGTGCTTTATTTCACGAGAGGAACATAAAAAATCTTTTCATGTGTCATTTTTTGGAGACGAAATATGTGAAACACGTCATCCGTAGTTTTTTTACGTTTGTCCCAACATTAAAAACAGAAAAACAACTTAATTAAATAACTTAATTAAATAACTAAAACGTTTATTTAGAAAAGCCAAACCGGAAGTCGTGTTCTACTTCCTCCCGTTCTTCTTCGTGGGTTGCCGCTGCAGTCAGGCTGGTGTCTTCAGTGCTGGCGGTCGGACTTTCGTGAACCTCCGGTTGGAATCACTCCAGGTAACGTTTGTCGTTACGGTACCGGGTTCGACCCGGTTACCGGGTTCGACCCGGTAACCGGCCGGTCACCGGAGTACACCGGTTAGCCACTTAGCTTAGCAGGCTGAACTGCTGCGCAGCAACTGAAGCTGAAAGGCTAGCTAACGGCAGAAACGAAACCGAAACGTGTTCTTGTTTACTGTTGTTTACTGTTGTTTACGGTTGTTTACCTGTTGTTTACTGTTGTTTACCTGTTGTTTACTGTTGTTTACTGTTGTTTACCTGTTGTTTACTGTTGTTTGTGTGGATTTGTTTGAACATTACCGGTACGTTGAGATCCACGGGGGGGTTGGGTTCGGAATGACTCGTCAGAACCGTTCCGTTAAACCGGCACGTCTCCGCCGATAGTCCGTTACCGAACAGGAACCCAGTAACGGGGCCGGTGTGTGGTTCGGTTCCAGCCCAGCATGAAGCTGCGGGTCCGGGTCCACCGGCAGACCCGCCGGGTGGAGCTGCCGGGAGCGGACCCCAGCGTGCGGGAGCTGATGGACCGGGTCCGGGAGACGGTTCTGTCCACCGTGGGCCTCAGGTGAGACCACCGGTGTGTAGGTGACCCGTGGGGTCAGAGGTCACTGCCGGGGCGATGATGATGATGATGATGATGATGAAGGTGTCCTGTGGTTCTCTCAGTGCAGACACAGAGTTCTGTTTGTCCCTGAATGGATCGGAACCGCTGTCAGACCCCCACCAGTCTCTGTCGGCGTCCGGTGTGGTCTCTGGAGATCTGATCTGCGTCCTTCTGCCGCAGCCTGCAGGCCCCGCCCCCGACAGCTCCAGTGCCATGTCGACCAATAGGAACCAGGAGGACCAGCAGAACCAGCAGGACCAGCAGAGGGCGCCTGTGACGTCACACCAGGTGAGGTGAACGAAGGGTTAATGGGTCAGATGGACCCGATCAGCTGACCCATCACACCGCCCCGCTGACCTCTGACCTTTCTGGGTTCCAGTCGGCCTCTGGTCGCCCTGATAACGTGTCCATTAGCGGTTCTGAGGTGGCCCCCCCTGTGCCGGCCCCGGCCCCGGGGGGGTCAGGCTGGGAGCCCATGATGTGTGGCGAGGCGGGGGCTGGCCACGCCCCCCTGTCTCTGGAGCTGCTCTATAGCTCCGCCCACATCACCAGTCCTAGCGACGCCATCGTCGTCGTTGGCAACCTGCTGATGCTGGAGACGGGCTTCACGCCCCAGGTGGGTGTGTGTTGGTGGGGGGGTTAACGGCTGAACGAGGGGGTGTTCACTGTGTGTGTGTGTGTGTGTGTGTGTGTGTGTGTGTTCAGGGGGAGCCTGCTCAGATGCCTGCGGGGTGGCGTTCGGCAGCGGGGGTCTATCGGCTGCAGTACGCCCACCCCCTCTGTGGGGACAGCGTGGTCATGCTGCTGGGCGTGGCTATGGGCCCCCTCGTGGTTCTCACCGGTGAGGATGACTCGTGACATCACACACAGGAAGTGACACGACTGTTTGACCGCT
Source organism: Antennarius striatus (assembly GCF_040054535.1). Classification (NCBI taxonomy): domain Eukaryota; kingdom Metazoa; phylum Chordata; class Actinopteri; order Lophiiformes; family Antennariidae; genus Antennarius; species Antennarius striatus. Next base: position 438,797 of record NC_090797.1, on the reverse strand, counting down.
ACGGGGCAGGGTCATGGCGATTTGATCAAAGATGCACCACCCAAAGTAAAAAGGGCAGAACCTTCATGCATGTTTAGGCCACGCCCCTCTGAACCCCTCTGATGTCCAGGTGCATCATGGCGCGCCCCCCGGAGGCGTCAGCCCGTAAACACGTATCGTTAGCACGTGAAGAACCAGAGGCTGATGGTCCAGAACAGAACCTTCAGACGGAGGCGGAGCCTCGTTTGTTTGTTGTTGGTTGACTGTCCCTCCTCCCTCAGGGCTCCTGCAGGTGAACCAGAACTCCACTCCGGTCCTTAAACTCAGTCTGAGTCCCTCCAGCTACGTCACCGACCAGTGGTCAGGTGCGCTCTGATTGGCTGAAGGGATGCTGGGTGATGGGGTACTGATCGGGTATTGATTGGGTATTGATCCCTCCTGTCCAGGAGAGAGCGCTGCTGCTGCCTTCAGGGACCTGAGCAAACTGTCGCGGGTCTTCAAGGACCAGCTGGCGTACCCCCTGATCGCTGCAGCCAGAGACGGTAACCCCCCCGAGGGGCCCCGGGGTGGGCGGGGCTGAGGAGTCAGTGGGCGGGGCTGATTCTCTGGTGTGGTGTGGTTGCAGCGATGGCGCTGCCCGTGGCGTTCGGCCTGGCCGCCCTCCCCCTGGAGCTGCTGCTGCGGATCCTCCGCCTGCTGGACGTGGGCTCGCTGGGGAGGGTCTCCTCCGTCAGCAGACACCTCCACGCCGCCGCCAGCGACTCCACGCTGTGGAGACACCTGTTCCATCGCGACTTCAAAGGTGAGGCGCGGCAGGGGGAGGGCTCTGTGAAGGCTGCTCACGTCTGAGTGGCTCCTACGGATGGTTGTGTGACCCACATCCTTGTCCTTCAGACCCAGAGCCCAGCAGACCCCGAGACACCGACTGGAAGGAGGTGAGCATTGCTCCCCCCGGTTCCCTCCTGGTTCCCTCATAGTTACCCCCTGCTTCCCTCCTCGTTCCCCCTTGGTTCCCTCCTAGTTCCCCCTTGGTTCCCTCCTAGTTCCCCCTTGATTCCCTCCTAGTTCCCTCCTTGTTCCCTCATAGTTACCCCCTGCTTCCCTCCTAGTTCTCTCCTTGTTCCCTCCTGGTTCCCTCCTAGTTCCCTCATAGTTACCCCCTGCCTCCCTCCTTGTTCCCTCCTGGTTCCCTCCTCGTTCCCTCCTAGTTCCATCCTGGTTCCCCCTCACGTTCTTTCTTCTCTCCAGGTCTACAAACGCTTCCATAAGAGCCGTTCACACTTCCACTGGCCTTGCATCCCCTCCCTCCCCCATTTCGCGCCCCCCCTAAGGGACATCTACCCCAATCCCTTCTTCCCGGTGCCCGGTATCCTTGGAGGCGAGTATGACCAGTGGCCTCACCTGCCCCGGCCCCGCCACGACCCCATTGGCCCTCCTCTACACCCTAACCCAGACAGGAGACGGCCCCCAAACATCCACCAGATGGGACCGAGGGCGGGGCGGTCTGCAGACGTCCGGAGGGGCTTCATCTGACGCCTCCCCATGAGAAAAGACTGGACTCTGGAGGGCTGGAGGTCAGAGGTCAGCGACTGTTTGAACCCGAGCAGCAGAAACGTTCAGCTTCACTTCCTCCAGAAGACCTGGAGCGTCCTGTTCTGATGACATCACACTCTGATGACATCACCCTCTCTGATGACATCACGCCAGTTCAGTTTAAATTGGTTCGAACCAGTTCAGTTTAAACCAGTGATCATGTGACTCAGAGGAGTGACCTTCGGTGAAGGGTTCTTTCAAGTTCTATTGGCTTCTATTGGTTTCTATTGGTTCTATTGGTTTCTATTGGTTCTATTGGTTCTATTGGTTCTATTGGTTTCTATTGGTTCGGTTGGTTTCTCTGCCTATTAAAGCGCTTTGAGGTGTCTGCTGATGTGATTCAGTGCTTTATAAATAAAGGGGGGGGGGTTATTGATCACTGATTTATTGTAAACCATCAGAAATGTTGATTTGTACATATTAGGGTTTTTTTTTAAATTCTCATTATAAAAGATAAAGAAGTGAGATGAGAAAATGTTTTTGTCATTGAGTTGCTGATAATTTACTCACTAATATTTATATATATATATTAATATTTGTCCAATAATCACTTTTATTTTATAAATATTCTGGTTTGAGTTTCATTCGTATTTTCAATGGCCGACGTGGACTGATTGGTTGGCTGGTGTGTGGGCGTGGACTGGCTGGTGGGCGTGGTCTACCTGTCTTTAACACGCAGCACCTGGGGGGCAGCAGCCCTTTAGTCAGCAGGTGCGTGACGCTGATGGAGCTGCAGGCCCCCCAGTCTGGTGGGGCCCCCCCTTCGCTCAGAGGACCCCCCCAGCAGCAGGTGAGCCCCCCCGGGTGGAGCTGTGATGGCAGAACCAGTATGTGCTGACCTCCAGCACTCGTGAACCCAGACAGGTGACGTCAGCAGGACGTTCACCAGTATCACCATCATTACTAAAGTGATTGTGTCGTATAAACCAGTTCTCCGGCCAATGTGAGACTTCGTTTCCTCGGTACGAAGAATTTAAGATCGTTCAGAATAATTTAGGAGGAAATGAGAACTAAAAAACATTTGAACAATCAAATTGTGTATTTTTTAAACCTTTCGTATCGTTTATTTCCTTCAGGTTTTAATAAAACATTTCTTAGTTTTTAATTGGGTCCTGTTGTCACGTGGTCTCTTGACTGGAGGTTCGGTGTCTGTCTCCCTCCAGTGGTTCAGTTAAACATTTCACTACAGTCTTTAGGTTGTCTGAGGCCTGTACCATAAAGCTGGATTACGGTTTAGCGAGATAACTTCAGGCTTAATCCTGGTTTTTTGGTACCATAAAGGTGGCTGACTTTCTATCAGGCTACGTTGTTGCGGTAACCTATGCTGAACACCTAACCTGCTCCAGAGCAGGATAAGTTCAGGATAAGATCAGCAGGTATGATGGGGATGATGATGATAGTGATGGTATGATGATGGGGATGATGCTCATAATGACGATGGTGATGATGATGATGCTCATGATGACGATGACAATGATGATGGTGATGATGATGGTGATGATGATGGTGATGGGGATGATGATGATGGGGATGATGATGATGGTGGTGATGGCAATGATGATGGTGGTGATGGCAATGATGATGATGGTGGTGATGGCAATGATGATGATGGCAATGGTGGTGGTGATGGCGATGATGATGGGGATGATGATGGTGGTGATGGCAATGATGATGATGGCGATGATGATGGTGATGATGATGGCAATGGTGGTGATGATGGGGATGATGATGATGATGGTGGTGATGGCAATGATGATGATGGCGGTGATGATGGGGATGATGCTCATAATGACGACGATGGTGATGATGATGATGCTCATGATGACGATGACAATGGTGATGGCGATGATGAATACGATGATGATGTTATGATGATGATGACAATGATTATTACTATGATGATGATGGGGATGATCACAATGAATGATGATGACACGATGATGATAATGATGGTTATTATGATGACGATGATTTATTACGATGGTGATGATGATGATGATTGTTATGACTGATTATTACGATAACAATGTTTTATTATGATGATGATGATTATTGCGATGATTATTACAATGATGCTGATGACGATGATTTGTGATGATGACTAATATGTTGATTGTTGTGACCATGATTATTATAATAATGAATATGATTATTATTATGATGATCACGATGATTATTACTATGATGATGATGGGGATGATTATGAGGATGATATGCATCTGTATTTGTATCTATATATGTTTATACAGTATTTAAGTCTACTGTATTTTATTGATCTGGAGTCTTCTTGCTCTTTTTAATTCTCTACTCCTTTCTCACCATTTCACTAAAGCTTTTCACTAAGGATTCTGATTATTATGTCTGATGATGATGACTGTCATGATTGTGACGGTGATGATGATGGTGAAGATGATTATTATGTAGCTGTATTGTTATTTTGTGTCTATACTTTTGTTTATATATAATTCTGTTCATTCTTTTATTGATCTTTAGTTTCTTTCTAATTCTAATTTATCTACTCGTCTCATTTGTTTATTTTGCTCTACTGCAGAGTAACTAAAAGCAATTTCCCCCTCAGGGGATCAATGAAGGATTCTGAGTGGGATGATGATGATGATGATGAGTGGAACCTGGAGGGGCAGACCCCCTGGTTTTTCAGACTGTTTGTTGACATTAATATTTTTATTAAATATAGTTTAAAACAATAGTTGTTGAGTGTTCTGTCTTATTTTTAATTGTGTCATAATCAATCACTACAGTTTGTTGTGAGTTCTATTCCTGCTGCTCTGATCAGATTCAGAATGAAGGTCCAGATATGTGTTCATATCCTGTTTTCAAGCCCTTTAGTTTTGTTTTCTTCTAGATAGTGGAACACATGGAGGTGAGTTCAGCCTGTCTGCACTCTGATTCCAGCCTCACAGGTTGGGTTTGGTTTTCCATGATTATCATTTTATAATTTTCTATTTTATCTGAGACATTTTCTTCATTCTAATCATTACCAGGATTTTATTCCTATATTCAAACCATTATTTCTGGTTAATCCTGATTCATTCACTGGTTTGCTCCATATGGTCACCAAATCATTTGAATCCCAGGAAACTCGACCCAGTTTGTCACCTGGATGTTTATTCTCCTTCAGGTTCAGGTTGCTGGTTTGGGTTATGTCTCCAGAAAAGAACCACAAGAATCCTTCACAATGTCCATCATAGAGGAGACATCAGTTATTCATTACATTTACATTATAGAACATAAGAATCAGAACATCTTCACCTCACGCATAAAACGGCAACAACTGTTTAACACAAAATATACGAGCACAAGTTCAGAATGAATGCCACGACCAGCTGAGAGGAAACGGCAGAAGAAAGCAGGAATGACACTTAAAACATTTCATTTCTTTTTCTGGTCTCAAACTTGGGAACAATTTGGACAAAGAATGAAAGAGTCTAGGAACCGTCTGCCGTTAAAAGAAGACGATAAAGAACTAACAAAGGTGACAGTTCTGGTGAAAATGTTAATGTTTCAAATTGTTGTTTAATGATAATACATGTGATCCGTTAGTCGTTCATGTCCTGTGATAAACATAAACATGACCTTTAAACAGTTAATCAACTTAACTATTCAGTTTAACTTAACATTTAAATGGTCACTAAATTAATTACAAGTATAAATGTCATGGTGAATTTCCTTTAATTCATTTGATTATTACTGCGCGTGCCCTTTAACCTCCCTGCCGGTCACGCGCAGCTGCACTGTCCCTTTAAGAGGCTCGTATTGATACCGGAAGTGTGAGGGAGTCTGAGCGGATCACGGACGGATCGAAGCAGCAGCACCGACCCGCTTCCTTCCCGTTCACCGGCACCGAGCACCGGCAGGTGCGGCAGTGAGGCTCCCGGAGCACCCCCCTCCCCTCCAGGGACCGTCCGCTGCCGTGAACCGGGCCGTCGGTAGCTGTCGGCCCGGTCCGGACTGTCATGAGCGCAGCGCGGAGATGGCGGCCGTTCCCGGTTCGTGTCAGGCCGCCGGTGCACCGGAGGAGCCCGGGGAGCGGGACGGCTCCCTGCAGCGGATGCTGAAGGCCATCGCGGACGAGCGGAACCGACTGAACGTCCGGCAGGAGCTCAGCGGACTCGGTGAGTTACCGGGACCGGGACGCCGATCGATCGGTTCGATTAACCGATCGATCAGCCGGCAGCAGCGGCGGAAGGGAGCGGAATAAACGTGACACCCGTTAATGAACGGAAATCTTGTTGGGGGGGGGGTCAGCTACGGGGATTCACCGGAAGTAAAATCATTCACCTGTAATCAGATTACTAAAGGTACGTCACGTGGTCCGAATGGAACGAATGACGTCATGTAAATGTGGAAATGTAGAACTGACGTCAGCTCCAGCCAATCAAATGGAAGCCCTTTGTTGTGGATGTGACGTCATCAGAGGGTGAGACGTTCAGGGCGCCTCGGAGAGCGCTGCTCCTCACTGGAGGGCGGGGTTGGCAGAGGAGAAAGGCGGGACGTACCGGTTGGGTGGGGATGATGACGTCACCAGGTGTGATGAAGTGATTGGTGGCGTTTGTTGCGACTGTCATTCAACAACTTTATTTAAACCCTCGTAGCTGCTAAGCTAAGCTAACGGTGTCACTGAAGCACCTCGCCATAAACTGCAGGTTAGCATTAGCTCCGATGCTAACAGGAAGTATCAGCTGGACTGAAAGCTTTATTGATCCTGACAAACGGAATCAGAACCCAGCTGGCATGTGATTGGTCGGTTGTCGTTCATGTTGTGTTGCTTAGCGATGGAGGCTTGACGGGCTGGTTATTATGGTATGGGTGTTTGTAAACACGTGGGTCACATGTCCAGAGGTCTTGATCAGCAGATTCTAACCAGAGCTAAAAATAGAAGTCCTGAGGGTCTGGTCATGTGACCCGGTCAGGAGACATCACAGCTTGTTTATGATTGGCTGCCTGGGACTGGTTCATTGGTCCAATCAGCAGTGAGGTGAACAGATGACGTTCTGATCGATTGATCAGCTGATTGATGGATTCTGATCAGATCGATCAGACCAAGATGTAGAATTAATATTGTGTCATCGTCTTCCTGGTTGCCTGGCAACAGTTGCCAGGCAGGTGACGGCAGTCAGGTGGTCAGCAGCGACTTTTCAAAATAAGAGCGTGTGTCTGAATAATTTGGCCGTTTGATTGGCTGGGAGAAGAGACGACCTTTTAACCTTTGATTGACCTGTGAGGGGCGGGGCTAATGTGGGGGCGTGTCCTGCAGGCTGCTTGAAGGACGACCGGATCGTGTTCTGGACCTGGATGTTCTCCACCTACTTCATGGAGACCTGGACCCCCCGGCAGGACGACATGCTGTTCTACGTCCGCAGGAGGCCGGCCTACGCCGGCGGCGCCGCCGAGGGCAAGAAGGTGACTGGGGGTGCGGGGCCGGGGGCGGGACCATCCATACAGCATTTAATCAACTGATCGATAACATCATTTACTCTGTGATGCTAGTCTGGAAGCTAACAGCTACTAATAACGCTAAAAACACCAGGTGTGACGGACAGGTGGGGACGTGTCTGTGTGGGAGGGGCCTGATGGGGGCGTGTCTGCTGCAGGTGGAGGTGGAGGTCTACAGGAGGGACTCTAAGAAGCTTCCAGGTCTGGGGGACCCCGACATGGACTGGGAGGAGAGCGTCTACCTGAACCTCATCCTGCAGAAGGTACACGCCCACCTGTATGTTGTCATGTCTTTGTGGGCGGGGCCTGACGGCGAGCAGACCAGGTGTGTGACTGTTTGTCCCCCCCCAGCTGGACTACGTGGTGACGTGCGCCGTCTGCACGCGCTCAGACGCCGGAGACATCCACATCCACAAGAAGAAGTGTCAGGTAGGGAAGCCCCGCCCCCTGTCGTCACCACCGGCCTCACGCCGCCCCCCCCTCATCCCGTCCACCTGTCCCACAGGAAGTGTTCGCCTCCCCCAGCAAGCACGCCATGGACAGCAAGGGGGAGGAGTCAAAGATGAGCTACCCCAACATCTTCTTCATGATCGACAACTTCGAGGAGGTGAGGTCAGGGGGCGGGCCGGGGGGAGCGTGTCCTAAGCAGGGGGCGTGACCGGCGTGCGTTGCAGGTGTTCAGCGACATGACGGTGGGGGAGGGCGAGATGGTGTGTGTGGAGCTGGTGGCCAGCGACAAGAGCAACACGTTCCAGGGGGTCATCTTCCAGGGGTCCATCCGCTACGAGGCCCTCAGGAAGGTGTACGACAACCGGGTGAGGCCCCGCCCACGCTAGGCTAGCAGGACACAGAGCAGTCACATGGTTTACAGCAGCTAGCTTCATGCTAATGTACAAGTAAAATAGGTTTAGCATTGAGTGTTAGCAGTGCTAGAGGTCAGAGGTGAGATCAGCCAATCAGAGCCATCTGCTCGTCCTCAGGTTAGCGTAGCGGCTAAGATGGCCCAGCGGATGTCGTTCGGCTTCTACAAGTACAACAACATGGAGTTTGTGCGGATGAAGGGCCCCCAGGGCAAAGGTCACGCCGAGATGGCGGTCAGCCGGGTGCCGACGGGCGACACCTCCCCCTGTGGGACGGAGGAGGACGGGGTCTCCCCCATGCACGAGAGGGTGAGCCGCCGACACGTGCCCGTCCGTTACCGACAGCTGCTAACCGATTTTTAACCACTTTTTGGTGTCCCTGGTCAGGTGACCTCCTTCAGCACGCCCCCCACCCCCGAGAGGAACCGCCCCTCCTTCTTCTCCCCCTCCCTGAGGCGGAAGGTTCCGAGGAACCGAATCGCAGAGATGAAGAAGTCTCACTCGGCCAATGACAGCGAGGAGTTCTTCAGGGAGGAGGAGGACGAAGGTACGGCCCCGCCCCCACTGGCCCCGCCCCCATGACACCTCAGCGTTCACATGACCGCCTGCCCTCCTCTTTCAGATCTCCACAGCGTCACCAACCTGCGGTCCCGGTCCCTGTCGGGGACAGGCCGCTCTCTGGTCGGGTCCTGGCTCAAACTCAACCGCAGCGAGGACTACTTCCTGTTGACCTCTCACCTGACCTACGTGACCCTACCGCTGCACCGCATCACCACCGGTACACACACACACACACACGTGTGCTACTACCTCATCATGTTGCTAAGGAACATCACATCACGTGTGTACTCATTAGTTTACTTTCAGTTTTTCGTCCAATCAGATCCGTTCTGACGCTTCCTCAGGACTTGGACCAGAACCCAGCTTGGCTGGTTGTCGTGGTTACCGTGGGGGTTGTCATGTGACCCGTGTGTTTGTGTGACAGACATCCTGGAGGTGCGTCAGAAGCCCATCCTGATGACGTAGCGGCGTCCCCTCAGCTACCAAGTGCCTCCAGCATCAGGCCCGCAGAGACAGCAGCGCCGGCCACAGGCCCGCCCTCCTCGCCCCGCCCGCCCGGACGGCGACCACAAACAAACCAGCCATCCAAGAAGTGCCTCTTCTTTTGAGTTCCCGCCGCACCCGGGTCACTTGACCGTGGCGTGAGCCGGCATTGGCTGACCAGGAAGAAAGGGAGGAGCCTTGTTGTAAATATGCTGCTGCTTTTCTCACGGCCCCCCCGACGGCCCCGCCCCCTTTGTTTTCCGATTCACCACAGGAGGGAAAATGTTTGTACGAGGAATCAGCCGCCGATCGAAACCGGTAACACCGATCAACACGAAATGTGTAATTAACGAATATTTGATGTGTAATTAACACAATTACTGTATAAACAACACATACTGAGTAATAATGCATAATTAACACATAATTAACATTTACTTAATTTGTAGTTAATACATACTTAACATATAATTAAGAGTTTAATCTATCAGAGCTATGAACAAAGTTTGGCCTCATTGATTATTTGGTCAGGAAATGTTCCGTGCGATCAGCTGACTGATTAATCAATGCGGATCAATACTCACTCCCCGATCCAGTTGTGATGTTTTTGTCTCAAACTGGTTTAAAAAATGTTTTTACTGTATTTTCTTTAACTGGACGTGACTTGAAAAAAAAACTAAAACCAAAACAGGAAGTTGGAAAAGAGCAACGTGATTGGCTGCACAGGAATGACTCGACGCCCGCCTTAAATCTGACCGGATGTCACTTCCTGTTTCCCTCCACCAACCAGCATTGCCCACGTCTGATTGGTCAGACAACCCACCAGTGGAGACGTCGGCCATCTTTGTTTCCTTTAAATTAATTTAAAACAATCGATTTGACACAAAATGTGAATTTTAATTCTAAAATTAAAAACTGGGGACGTTAAAATCAATCGATCAGTGGATGTAAATAAACAAGTTTTTATTGAACGCTTCGTCACTCGATTGATCAGCCAATAATTAAAAAAAACTAGTTTAAAGCCGATTCTGGTTGATTAGTTGACTAGTTATTGATCAACGGTCAAAATATCCGATCCGTTAAACTGAATCCAAACTTTTGTTTTGTCCGCGTTTGTCACTATTGATCACGTATCGGTGATTGATTTGCACTCACAGGGAGCTTCTCGATCAATCCGCCGGCGACCTGTCGTCATGGCGATGTAGTTTAGATGCAGCTGAACGGACCCCGCCTGTTGCCGTAGTTACAACACGCTCATGGCTTTTGTACACGATGTGCATGTTTCCTGTGTGTCGCCTCGTTTTCTACATGTTATTTATTCAAATACACGTTAACAGAAAACCCCCCCGCCTCGCCTCCTTTGTTCAGACACCGCTTGATTGGTCGAGCTCGTCTGTGACGTCACTGACGTGTGGGAGGAGCTCCAGGGTTTCATGACAAGCAGGAAGCACCATGTTTGTTTCCTTTTATTCCCCAATAAATGTCTTTACAGATGACGCAGGCCCCGCCCACATGGGGCCACACCCACACAGGTTCACACAAAGGACGCTGGGAAACGGGTGGACAGAAGCCTGCAGGGGGGGGGGCCCACTCACATGGGTCAACAATAAATAGAGTCCATAAAATCAACTTGCTGGATGCATGTGTAAGAAATCCGGCCGGCTCACCACTCGTTCCCACGCCACAGGTTACAGAAACACGTTCAGTCCGTCTGACAGGAATGTGGCCGACGGACACTTCAGTGCGACGGCTGCTGGGGGCGGAGTCAGGGGGACTGTGCGTGGGGGTGACTCCGCCCCAGGCCTCAGCCCCTCCTCTCCTCCAGGACCTTCAGCAGCTCGTCGGCGTCCTCGGGGGTCTTGACCCGGATCAGGAGGGGCACGGCGCCGCCGGGGTTCCTGTCGTCCACGGGGGGGTTGGGCACGCACACCGCCATCACGTTGTTCCGCCCCACCCGCGAGCACGGCATGGACGGCTGGGCGATGATGTTCAGCAGGATGTTACCTGGAGGGGGGGGGGCACACTTCCTGTTAGTGTTTGTTAGGGGCTGTGGTCTGACCAGCAGGGGGAGCTGCTGGATCAGAGGGGCGTCTGAGGGGGGGTCTTACCCAGGTTGGTGTCGGCTCTGATGATCATCTGGGTCTTACCCCCCTCCGTCAGCTTGAGGTGCAGCGTTCCCACCCCCTTCTCCTTGAACTCTGAGTCCTTCTTGTAGAACAGTTTACACCTGATGGAGGAGAGGGGTCAGTGTGTGTGTGTGTGTGTGTCTCTGTCTGTCTGTCTGTCTGTCTGTGTGTATGTGTCTGTCTGTCTGTGTGTGTGTCTGTGTGTGTGTCTGTGTGTGTCTGTGTGTGTGTGTGTGTGTGTGTGTCTGTATGTGTGTGTGTCTGTATGTGTGTGTGTCTGTATGTGTGTGTGTCTGTGTGTGTCTGTATGTGTGTGTGTGTGTGTGTGTGTGTGTCTGTGTGTGTGTGTGTGTGTGTGTCTGTGTGTGTGTGTCTGTGTGTGTGTGTGTGTGTGTCTGTCTGTGTGTGTGTCTGTGTGTGTGCGTCTGTCTGTGTGTGTGTGTGTGTGTCTGTCTGTCTGTGTGTGTGTGTGTCTGTCTGTCTGTCTGTGTGTGTATGTGTGTCTGTGTGTGTGTCTGTGTGTGTGTGTCTGTGTGTGTGTGTGTGTGTGTGTGTCTGTGTGTGTGTGTGTATGTGTCTGTCTGTGTGTGTGTGTGTGTGTGTTGGACCTACTTCTTGGAGTAGAAGGCATCCTTCTCCTTCACCTCCTTCACTTCGGGTTTGGGGGGCTCGTCTGACTCCTCGTCGTTCTCCTCTACAACACAAACCAATGACATGTCACGTGACCCCCTAGTGGTCATGTGACCCACCCCCACCACCTTGCTGTCTCTCCACCTTGGTGACGTTACCTGCAGGCTGGGGGTCTTCGGTCTTCGTGCCGCTGACGGACAGCGGCGCAGCAGAACCAGTGCCTCCGAACAGGGGGGTCTGCTGGGAGGCGGGGCCAGAGGAAAAGGAGAAGGTGGTGGGCGTGGCTTTGGGTGCCAGGGGGCCGAGGGCGGAGCTGTCCACCTTCTGACCAAAGTTAAAGGTGACGCCGGCGGCGCCCTTGTCCCACACCGAGTCCTCAGTCGTGTTTTTGGTAAAGGAGAACAAAGCGGGCGCCGTGGAGGAGGAGGAGGAGGAGGAGGAGGAGGAAGCAGGGGGGGCTGCGGCTGGCGGCCCCCCCGGTGGCTCCTCGGGGCCCCTGTCGGCCCCGTACTGGCACTCGATGCTGGCCAGGTGGCGCTCGTAGTCCCTGAAGATGGGGTTGAGGTCACACAGCGGGTTGTCGTCCACGTGTTTGTTGATCCAGTCTCGCACCGACACGTTGAGCGCCGTCAGCTGGCGGCTGTACTCCCTGCTGCCCCCGCAGGCGGGGGCCAGCGCCGTGCCCGTCCCGTTGGTCTGCTTGGCTGTGGCGTCAGCAGGGGTGGGGCCACTGAACGCCAGCCCTGAGACGGAGAGAAGGAAGTCAGATGTGCTGCCGGCTGGCCCCTCCCCCCTCAGACAGGCCCCGCCCTACCAGGTGCCAGTGCCGCGGGGGCAGCCAACCCTCCAAACGACGGAGAGCCACTGCTCCCATTGGTCAGAGCGCCGAGGCCCTTGAAACCACCGTTTCCAAAGCCAGAGAAAGGGGCGGGGCCTCCGCCAGCAGCAGGCGCGGTCAGAGAGAAGCCTTTGAACCCCTTGAAGGTTCCGCCGCCGCTCCCCTGAAAGAGATCCACACTAAGCTGTGTCTGGGACAGGTCGTGACCTCTGACCTCAGACGACCCTGCCTCCGTCTCACCTCCCCGCCGGCGTTCCTTCGTTTGGCCTTCTTGATGGCGCGGCCCTTCAGCACGTCTTCACTCGCCAGAGAGAACACCCCAGCCTGCAAGAGGGTGAGCAGGTGAGCACATGACCAGCAGAACCCCCCCACCCCCCAGCATCCTCCTCACCTCCTCTCCCTCGTCCTCCTGATCCCAGTTCCTGTCGTTCAGCTCTTTGTCAGCGTTCCGCTTCGCCATGGCAACAGCTGTGAGACAGGAAGGTCAGGAGGTCATCAAAGTCACAACATCAACACCCCCTCAAGGATTTGTTTACTTCATGGCGTCATTCGTTCGGAGTGACGTCATGTGACTGACAACATAATTCTGATCTAGATGAATGGGGCGACGCAGGACGTCACCTCTGATGGGCGTGGTTTCCGCACTGACCCTGATCACATCAGTTTACTTCCGGGTCTGCGTCTCAATACCGGTGTGTGATCGACATGTTAGCGGACAGCCGGTTAACGGAGCTCCACTGCCGGTAGCCGGCAGCTAGCTGGCCCCGGTTAGCACCTCTAGAGGCTAACAATGGCTGCCTCATATTCCGCCTGAATGAAAATCGGCTCGACTTGATTTGGACCGTGAAGACGTTAAACACTCGGTTAACGCGTATTTCCCCCGGCTGTCACCCCGTCCTCCGGCCGTTAGCCGGTGGGCTGAAGCCGGGCTCGGGCTTCACGCCGACCGGGCCGTTAGCAGCTACCATGCTACATGATGTAACCTGCGCCGCTCCGGGCTAACGTCTCTTCCTTAGCATCAAACTAGCGCCAGCGCCGCGTTCGGAGCGACGCGTCCCGGTAGCGTCGCGTCACGCACCCGTTCTGGACCGTCAATCCCGTCGTCCAGTTCTGGAGGCTCGTCTCGCTGCTCGCGGTGCCGCAGTCGCTTCTCTCTCGGTCGCTAGCAGCTTCACGGGGGGACGCTGTGTGGAACCGAGGCGCTCACGCCGCCATTTCACGTAGCAACGGCCCGAATAAATTCGCGCGCCCCACCTTTTGGCGCATGCGCGCTACCTTTCGGCTGCTGATGGGATTTGTAGTCCATTCTGGTGGATGTTTTTCCAAAGGAAATCAAACTGCGGAGAACAAGAACAGAGTGGGATTATGAAGAATCCCGAATAAAAACGACAGATTAAATGGATTAAACATTTAAACTGCTGAAGGAAATATTTATTAATTACAATCTAAAAATGAGTTTCATTTCCGTACAGCGTCCAGGTAGCTAAACCAAGATTTAGATAGATAGATAGATAGATAGATACTTTATTAATCCCGGAGGAAATTGTATCATTTAAACTGCATATCTCTAGTTTAATCATTGTTTTGTTGAATAAATCTGAACTATTTTGTCCCACTTTCATTAAATAAACATTAAAGGTAACTGAAGTAAGAGTCAAACAACATTTTTAATCTGTCTCTAATCAAATGTTTTGTTAATTACATCTGTAATATTTTGTATTTTATCGTTAAAGTTGAACACTAGGCCTGAATGGCCTGAAGACCTCAGACTTAGAAGCTAATATCTTGCTAACACCCAGTGAGCCCCGGAGGCTGTGTCCACCTGGCTGGGCTCTGTTCACCTGTCCTGTTTTGACCTTTGACCCTTCAGCCGCTTCATCTCTGTTTGCTCTGTGTGAACGGAGTCTTTATGCAGGCGGGGGCTCCAGGGGCTGGTAAAGTGGTGCAGAGCGGCAGATGGCTCTGCTCCAATCCCTTAGCACCCCGGCCGGCGCTGCCAACAGGAAGTGAGGTGCAGGCCTGCGCGGCAGCAGGAGAGACCCCTGACCAGCTGGCGAGGAGAAAATGGAAAGAGTTGGCAGTGGGAAAAAGAACGTGTTTAATGTAAAAGAAGAGCTGTGAGGGGTGGGGCTCCTGTAGGCATCGCGGGGTTGGAGTGGGGGGTAAAACTCCTCACTTTATCCTGAGTAGTCCGAAGTGATTAAGTCAGTCATGTCATAAAAGTATAACCATCAAACTGTTGAAGCAGCACCTGGCTGCCACGCCCCTCTACACCCAGCCACGCCCCTCTACACCCAGCCACGCCCCTCTACACCCAGCCGGTTGACTCTGCCCCTAGAGGGCACTGCAGGGGAGTCCTCGATGGTTAGAACCTGTAGCGACATTAAAACTGACCACTGTTTGGCTCTTAGGGTTGTTGTTTTTATTAGCATTCTGCTAATTAATGCTGATTGGTCAGAAAACAATTGTAGCCACACCCTTCCTAAAGTCTCTTCCAGGTGTCTAAGGCTCACCTACCTTTAGTCATGTGACACCGCCCCCTAGAGGAGGGTGAGATACTGCAGGCTCAGCTCCAGACCCAATCCAGACCAGAACAAGAACCAAATTCAGACCAGAACCGGGACAGAACCAGACCCGAAACCATGAAGCAGATCCAGACCTGATCCAGGTTCATGTTAATGACTCCCAAACAGCCAGTATCAGCCAATCAAGTGGAGTTACTTTATTTAACATGGTGCAGCTCCCTGTAGTGTGATGTCATTATGGTGACATCATAGGGCCAGAGGTGGAAGCTCCGCCTCCTGTTTGACCTCTCATTGGTGGATTCATGGGGTGTGCTCCTATTGACAGGGGCCCCTCAGCTCCATGTGGGGCCCCTGTCTGTGGAGAGGAGCAGAGCAGCTCCGCCGCTGGAACGGGGGGCGGAGCTAAGCAGCTGACGGGTGGGGGAGGGGTCGTGGAGGGAGGGATCACTTTCTGTCAGCAGCTGCATCCTCAAGTTTACTGTCGTTTACAGGGGGGGCTTGCGTTGTGTGTGTGTGTGTGTGTGTGTGTGTGTGTGTGTGTGTGTGTGTGTGTGTGTGTGTGTGTGTGTGTGTGTGTGTGTGTGTGAATGAACCCGCTAGCTTAGCTTATCTCCAGGCTAGCTGATCGTGTCTCTGTCCATGGTGCTGCACTGCTCTGCCGGTTGCACCGGTGCGGCCGCGGGTTCCGGATCTGTCCCGCCGGTTCGACAGTCCAGCTCACCCCCTCCCCCTCCGGTGGTGTCCGGCTGTGACCCGGTAACGCTCAAACCGTGTTACTCGTCGGACACGGACGTCCATCGCAGCTCATCAGCTCTCCGGTCACATCCCGTGAGGCCACGCCCCCTGAGCAGCCTCGTCTTTTCATTGGCTCCGCGGACTGTCCGTCTGCAATTCCGACTCCAGATTGGCTAGTTTTTCCTGACCCGCCCTCAACCAAGATGGGAACGGGGGGAGGGGCCGGAACGGAGAACCAACCGCACATTTGGCCCTTTGTGTTTGAAGAGGTAAAAGTATACCCGGCTGGGGGGTATTTATCATTACTGCCCCCACCTCATAATGTGAGGAGCGGTGCTCCTCCCCCTCCCCCCTTTCTTCTGCTAAATGCTGGAATCCAGAGTCCAGGAATCATTTGAATCACACACACACACACACACACACACACACACACACACACACACTCAGAGAGTGGATAATATAAAATCTGAAGGTTTACTTTTGGGTTCAATGATGATCTTGATTCATTAAATCAACTTTTAGATGGAGTTAGTTTCAGATATAAATGTCGCCTCAAATAAGATTTTAAATTAATCATATGATATTTTAATCTGTCGTTATATTCCTTGAAATGAGGACTAACAGGAACCTGATTTATATTTGTTCAAATTTCTGTTGTGAACTAACTGAAATCATGATGACACCATGTAGGAGCTTTTAAGAATTTAAATCTTTAGACACAAGATCATGAAAATAGATTCAGTGACTGTAAATATTATTAATTCAAAATCTTGACATCTTTTGCTGCTTTGACTGTTTGAGAACTTTCAATTTTTAAATTTTTATTTTACTTATTTTAGAACATTTTTAATGTATTTTAATACATATTTGCCTTTAAAATTACACAGAATTCACTCCTCGAGGCAAAAAGATTCATTTAACTGAGTTAAATCTTTTTCTCATGTTCGTTTTTGTGCTGACAATGAAAATCACTAATTAAACAACAAAAAATATTACTTAGTAAGCTTTACTATGTCAGAAATGATTCATCATAAGACATATTTATCATTAAATAAGACACATGTCGCTGTTCTTTCTCTTTATCGCGTCATTAATGTGTTTTAACTGATCATTTCAGGCCACTTTTGTTTTCATCTGACGTTCTGAAGTAGTGGAGTCTCACTGCGCATGCGTGCTATGTGGGGGCAGGGGGAGGGGAGAGGGGCTGCGCTCTCTGCTCCATCCGGGAACTTCAGAATTACCATTGACAGCCGAAGCGCAACTTTTCCTCAGGCAAAGTGAAATCAAGCCGCGGACTCGGACAAAATATAGTCCTCAATTTTCAACTTAAAATTATCGAAAGTCGGGCCAACCGGCGGCCCGGTGGGTCACCGGCGACGGTCGGCGGAAGGCAGGAGACGACTCAAGCGGGGCTGGAGCTCTCCCGGTCGGGTTTGGAGCACTTTTGAAGACGGGCGGAAAGTGTGTGATGAGTCCCAGCCTGGGAAGCAGGAGAACTTGCTGCTCGGCCCAGGAGTTGTGTCGCTGCTGAGGCTCAGAACCCCCCCGTCCGCCTCCGGTTCGCGTCGGCCGCGGAAAAGTGTCGGAAAAGTGCTTCTCCAGGCGGACCATGGAGCTGCAGGGCCTTCCGGAGGCGCTGACGGTGGAGCTCCAGTGTCACCAGGTAGGGGAGCACCGCGCCGTTGTGCCGGAGCGGGACCGGGGGGAGCGGGGCAGCGGCGCTCCGGACCGGCACCGAGCGGCGGCACCGCGGCCCGGGCAGCCCGCCCCGGCGGGGGCTCGTCCCGGCTCCGCTCCGGGCCGGACGCGGTGCCGCTGCGAGGCGAACCGGACGCGACCTGAATATTTATGAGGGCTGGTGGGGATCCGCTCCGCTTTGTTCCCCCCGCGCAACTTCACTCACTTCTCCGGCCCCCGGTCCGGCCCCCGGTCCGGCCCCGGCGCCGGGTCCCGGTGGTGGGGCGGATGAAGCGGCACCCGCCGGTAAATGCTCCGTTCGCCCCCCCGGGAACTCCCGGGCCGTTTGGGGGGGGTGGAGAAACTTTATCGGGGAAATCTCCATCACTAGCTTAGCATCGTTAGCTTCTCCCGGGGGGGTGATGTGGATGTGGGTGAAGTTTCCCGGGGGTGTTGTTGTAGGATGGAGACAATCACAGCCCGGTGAGACCCCCCCGGTTCGGTTGGAGGCTCGGCTCCGGGTCAAGCCGGCGGGACCGGGCTCCGGTGTGGGGGGGTCGGTGCTGAAACTTGGTTCTGAACATTTCTCGCGTCCATTTTGAGCAGGACTACATGTTTCTGAGGGTAACGGGGGGGGGGGCAGCTCGGCTCACTGCCGCTCAGACTTCTGGGAAAGATTGTGGTGAAGTTTAGTGTGTTCACCGGACCGTTCCGACCCCCTCTGCCGGGTTTTACCGTCAAACCGCCGTTAACCGGTGCTTTCGCTACTTTCCACTTTGTGTGATCTGTTATTTCTTGGCGGTCACGTGACCCCGCCGGTGCGTTCGATCCGCCCACCCGGACGCTTCCGCTTCGTTTCTGCGTCGGTAACGGGGGCTCGTGTCAAGTTTGGAGCGGCTGTTTCCGGTGGAACGGGCTCGCGAGCCTCGGTGGTGTTCAGCACCGCGGAGAGCTCCCCCCGCCGCCCCCCCGGCCGCTCCGGCCCGACTAGCACCGCCCCGCCGGTCGGTCCCGGTCCGACACGCAGCTCACCGTCAGAGTGAAGCAGATGGGTTCTCTTCATCTGCTGCCTGTTTTGTGTTCGAACCGACCCCCCCGCGCCCCCCACCCCCTTTAACCGATCATTCCGCCGGTATGCGGCTTCCCAGCATGCACCGGTGTTACACACACCGCCACACTGGACCGTGTTGTTGTGATGCTTCAGCTCCTCCAGTTTGGTAGTGGAAGCTTCCATTTTGAGCCGGAGGGGGGGTGGCTGCCCCCCCCCCATACATGGAGAGGAGGAAAGTCTGCAGAGTTCTGTGCAGGAGGCGGTGCAGGAGGGGGAGGGGCCATTCATGCCTAACATTACCATTTTGATTGCTTTGATGCTGTTTTTGGTGTGGGGGGGAGGGGAGCCCCGCCAGCCATGTTTCAGCCACAGGAACACGGAAACAACACGGAACCAACACGTCAGCGTGACCCCAGCCCACACCACACGGGCCGTCCAGCAGGACCGGACCTGGATGGACAGGGGGGGCTCGGGGGGGGTCATGACCTGGTCACAGTTTGAGGCCTGCTGATGGAAGTTTGGTTTCCTGTGGGGGTGGGGGCGCGTTGGAGCAGCAGCGTGTGTATGTGTGTGTGGGGGGGTAAATAAGAGACGAGGACTAGAGTCCATCTCCAGTGATGATGATGATGATGATGAGCTGTGTTAAAACCCCTTCAGTTTGGGGGGGGGGCAGGTGTGATTCAGCTCCTCAGCTCAGAGGGTCAGGACCCCTGGACTGCTAACCGCTGCTAACTGGTTCTGGTGTAGTTCTGGTGTAGTTCTGGTTCTGGTGTAGTTCTGGTTCTGGTCTGGTGTGGTTCTGGTCTGGTTCTGGTTCTGGTGGTGGTTTATCCTGTCTTTGCTCTGATGAAGGTTGTGACCCTCGTCTTCGTCCTGTTCTGTTCTGGTTCTGAACTCCTCTCTGGTGTAGGCAGGTCTCCAGCTGAGTGTTGCATTGTGGGACAGAAGTTAGTGTATATCTCTACCTGATGTCCGGGCTAACAGCAGCAATGCTAACAGGCTAATCAGCTCTGAGCGGTCCAGAGTGCCACGTGGCCCCAGAGCGACCCACTATGCACAAGCCCAGAGCGACATGCGACCCTGGAGCGACACGCGATTCCAGAGCGACAATTTTGCCTAAAAAACTCTGGTTGTCATAGTAACTGCTTTGTTTATTAGCTTTCACTTCTGCAAACAAACCAACTCTCCTGTTAATGTTCGTGGCTCCAGTCACCAGGGTAACGTCACGCTGACAGGAAGTAGAACCTGACAGGAAGTACAACCCGACAGGAAGTAGAACCCAACAGGAAGTAGAACCTGACAGGAAGTAGAACCCAACAGGAAGTAGAACCTGACAGGAAGTGTGGTGGGGGTTTCGTTTCTCTTAAGGACAGGAGACAGTGTAAAATACAAGATATTTATTTGTCAATTCAAATCATGTTTAGGTTGAGTAGCAGTACAATAATATCATCAATAGGTTCAACAGACAGACAGGTTCAACAGACAGACAGGTTCAACAGACAGACAGGTTCAACAGACAGACAGGTTCAGCAGACAGACGGGTTCAACAGACAGACAGGTTCAGCAGACAGACGGGTTCAACAGACAGACAGGTTCAACAGACAGACGGGTTCAACAGACAGACGGGTTCAACAGACAGACAGGTTCAACAGACAGACAGGTTCAACAGACAGACGGGTTCAACAGACAGACGGGTTCAACAGACAGACGGGTTCAACAGACAGACGGGTTCAACAGACAGACGGGTTCAACAGACAGACGGGTTCAACAGACAGACGGGTTCAACAGACAGACGGGTTCAACAGACAGACGGGTTCAACAGACAGACGGGTTCAACAGACAGACGGGTTCAACAGACAGACGGGTTCAACAGACAGACGGGTTCAACAGACAGACGGGTTCAACAGACAGACGGGTTCAACAGACAGACAGGTTCAACAGACAGACAGGTTCAACAGACAGACAGGTTCAACAGACAGACAGGTTCAACAAATACTCATCTAAGCATGATGAGAGCTCTGGAGACGATGAAAAAGTCCTCCGGTGTGTTGTTACTGAGTACTCTGGGTAGATGAAAACTTCAAGTACAAACTAAAATAATGGATCACATCTCTTTTTATACTCTAAAGGCGTAACTATGGGAGGTGTGAATCAGTTGTTTAACTCCGTTCCCTCTGCTCTCCACTAATCTTTCCCCCAGTTTCAGTAGGTGCATCATGACCTCAAGACGTTAGCAGAGACGTCTAGTGGACAGGTTCACAAGGCTGAGGACATAACCTGATCAGTCACACAGACATTTAGTGCAGACAAAATTATTAACAGATACTGACATTTACGCAAACACTTCTAAAAACAGATTAGATTCTTGCAGAATCTTTCATGACCTCCAGACTTCCTGGGGCCGTTTCTCCCAAGTGCTGAAAGATTTGACACACACTCTAGATTTTTTGGGTCAAGAAATGATATTATTTTATTATATTATTATATTATTTTATTATGTTACTTTATTGAATTAAAAAACTTTCCACCACAGAAGTAGAACCTGACAGGAAGTAGAACCTGACAGGAAGTAGAACCTGACAGGAAGTAGAACTTGGATCCTGTTTTTTTTTTTAATTATTTATTCTGCTGTGTGGATTTTTCTTCAATTGCCTGAGAAGCAAAGGCAATTGTATAACACCTATGTGTTATACAATTATAATAGAGGTGACATAAAGGGTGACATATAGGCGTTATACAGGTGACATAGAGGTGTTATACAGGTGACATATAGGTGTTATACAGGTGACATATAGGTGTTATACAGGTGACATATAGGTGTTATACAGGTGACATATAGGCGTTATACAGGTGACATAGAGGTGTTATACAGGTGATATATAGGTGTTATACAGGTGACATATAGGTGTTATACAGGTGACATGTAGGCGTTATACAGGTGACATATAGGTGTTATACAGGTGACATGTAGGCGTTATACAGGTGACATATAGGCGTTATACAGGTGACATATAGGCGTTATACAGGTGACATAGAGGTGTTATACAGGTGACATAGAGGTGTTCTATATACTGTAGGTTGTAGAACATTTCCTCCTGGTTTCTTATTTTTTGCATGTTTGGTCTCTTTTGGTGACTTCCTGTTTGAAAAGAGGCGTGTCAGTAACCAGATGTGGGTGTGGCTACAGAGACTGAACTCAGGTGAGAGAAACCACTTAATTTTGGGTGAAACAGGACGGTTTCCACGGTAACGTCATGCTGCTGAGGCTCACCCTCACATCTTCATAGTGAATAACGAGGAACTGACGGTCAAACTGAAACCAACTGCTGCTGGGGGGGGTCAGTCCAGAAGTCTGACACCTAACCCCCCCAATATAAAAACAGTTCTAGATACACTTCAGCAGTCATCACAGCTTCATCATCATCATCTCCTAGCGGTGGTCAGAGGTCAGCTGTGTGTGGTCACGTGACCTCAGGGTCTGGGGGCTCAGGTCAATGAGGGACTGCTAGTCTCTTTGGAGGTTTGTTGTTGTTGTTTGTTGAAGGGGGGGGGGGGGTCCTGGTGACCATCATCCTGGTCCTCCTCTCTTCTGGTTCTGCTCCTGGGGGAGGAGCCGGCTGAACGCGCTGCACCTGATCGCAACACGCCAACGTACCAGAACTGGTCCTGACTGCTAACCTGCTAGCCACGCTTAGAACCCAAAAGCTATCTGTGGGGAAACCCTGAGGCTTAACAAGCTAGCAGAATGCTAACCTGTAGTCTGGTGCTAGACCCTGCTAACATGCTAACGGTTAGAAGGTGTCTGGCGTCTGATTGGTTACAACAATTGTTGGCGTGTTTACACATCTGATGTTTGAAATACACATGTTTTGGAGGAGGCCTCCTTGTTTCCTTGGTAACACATGTGTCCACATTGACTGGGGGGTGAAGACGAGGATGAGGAGTCCCTGGAAGGAGACCTTGAGTCCATTCAGATGAAGATGCTGTTTGTTTTACTGGTCTGTCATCTCAACCAATAGAGGGGGCGGGCTCTTGAGGCTGGGGGGGCTCTTGAGGCTGGGGCTGGGGTCGACTGTGTGGGGGGGCCGTCCTTGTGCTGCCACTCAGTTAACAAAGAGCCGAGAATAATAAACGGACTTGAATTTATTTTACCTCTACAAGGTCACTGAGAGGAGGAGGAGCTAAGAGGAGGAGCAGAGAGGATCATGTGGGATGCAGGAGAATGTGCTATCAGCTAATGGCTAGCCCGCTCTGATTGGGTGATGTCACCTGACGTGTCAGAACAGCGTCTGAAGCGTCAGCATCTCCATGGCAACAGTAGCATCAGACTTCTGGGTGTTGTAGTATTCAGTAAAGTTTGCAGACTCCCCGCTGACCAATACCTGATCAATACCTGACCAATACGTTATCAATACCTTATCACACCTGACCAACACCTGATCAACACCTGCATTCTCCCGGTCCTCCTGGCGTCTCTCCTCCTGAGGGGAGCTGGTTCCTCTGGAGGAGCAGCTGTTCATCCCTGATGCAGACGCTGTGACCACACGAGGCGTTCTGATTGGCTGCCGCTGCGGCGCTGAGAGAGGAGACACGCCTCTAATTGAACAGCAGCATGTGTGAGCATGTTCCTCCTGCTCCTCCTGCTCCTCCTGCTCCACCTGCTGCTCCACCGCCATCAGGACCTGAGCTGGAGTTTCAGCCCCCTCAGAGGACGGACCGGGGGGGGGCGTCTGGGCGTGACTTACAGACGTGTGTTTGGAGGAACGCCCATCTCAACCAGCAGGGGGCGGTGACACGGAGAAACGCTAAGGAGGCTAACGCAAAAGCTAACGCTGGTTGTGTTTGTGGGAACAGATGCTGTGTGTGTGTGTGTGTGTGTGTGTGTGTGTGTGTGTGTGTGTGTGAGAGAGAGAGAGAGTGTGCGTGTGTGTGTGTGTGTGTGTGTGTGAGAGTGAGTGTGTGTGAGAGTGAGTGTGCGTGTATGTGTGTGTGTGTGTGTGTCTGTGTGTGTGTATGTGTGTATGTGTGTGTGTGTGAGTGTGTGTGAGTGTGTGTGTGTGTGTGAGTGTGAGTGTGTGTGTGTGTGTGTGTGTCATTGAGATGCAGTCAGCAGCGATGGGAGTCGATCTTTATCTGGTCACAAAGAAAACATTAGTGTTTAGGATGAAGGACAAACACACACACACACACACACAGCAGGACACACACCAGCGGCTCAGCCAATCACAGGCCTGCATTTCTGCAGCCAATGCGTTCCTGACAGTGTGTGTAAATAATGTGTGTGTTTAAAGAACCACGAGGAGCTGAGCAGAATGTAGAGCGACATAGAGAACCGGATCCATCTGGTTCTGGTTCTGGTTCTGGTTCTGATTCTGTTCTGGTTCTGGTTCTGTTCTGGGGGGTGTTTCTTTGTATGTGTTCAGAGCCAATCAGAGGAGCTCAGTTCCTCTCTGGAGGAAGATGCCAACGCTGTTTGAGCACTGGTTACCACGGCAACGGGTGAACCTCCAAAGTGTGGGGTCGACCTGCTGGAAAGAGATCAGAGACTCACCATACGGGAGGAGTCAGGGCCAACGGGGGAGGGGAGGGCAGGAGGAGGAGGAGGTGTGGTTCTTCAGGGAGGTTCTCTGTCGTTCCATAGTGAACCCTGATGTTCTGGTGCAGCAGGTTTCTGGAGGTGTGAGGGTGTGTTGGTCATGATGGGTGGAGACTGGAGGCAGCCATGTTGGCTGGTCTCCACCAATCACAGCCTGAGGTGTTGAGCTATCAGAAGATGCTGGTCTCTGATTGGCTGTTGTATCAGGTGACTCATCCCGAGTGTTTCTTCTCTTCCTGTGTTTCAGAACCAGACGCTGTGTAAAGGCCTGAACGAGCTGCAGAACGGACCGGTAGGACCTGCTCCTCCTGCTCCTCCTCCTCCTGCTCCTCCTCCTGCTCCTCCTGCTCCTCCTCCTCCTGCTCCTCCTCCTCTTCCTCCTCCTGCTCCTCTGTGGTGCTGATCTGAGTCTGGTGGTGCTCCACCAGACTGAATGCCTTCACAAGTGTGTGTGTGTGTGTGTGTGTGTGTGTGTGTGTGTGTGTGTGTGTGTGTGTGTGTGTCTGCCTCCATTGTTTCCAGAGCTCCATCTGCTGCCCCCCACCCCCACCCACTTACACCTCCCCCTCCCCTTCAGAAAGCAGCTGCCCCCATCATAACCCCCCCCCATCAGAACTGGAGCGGGACATGAACCAGCATTACCTGTGTTAGCGTTAGCACGGTTAGCCTCAGCTCTCACCGGTTGATGGGTGACCCCTGACCTCAGACGACCCCACCAGGATCTGAAAACATGTGGAGTCATCAAATCAATAACCTCACAACTTCCTGTCTGGATCCAGCCTGCAGCTGATCCCGCCCCCTCCTCTATGTTGGCTCCTCCCACTCTGATAACCTCGTTCCCGGGTCACTCTGCTCAGGATCCAGAACCTCAGTTTCCTGCAAGGGCCCCCTCCCCCACTCGCTGGGGGGGCCCTGAGGAGCCTTTGAGTGGGTGACCTTTTGACAATCTGACGGCCCCCCCACACACAGACCCTGAATGGCGAACGTTGGCCCCTGGCGGCCCCGGGGCCGGCTGGTCTGGCTGCCTGTGGAGTCATTGATCCCTGAAACAATGGACCCCCAGCAACTCATGGTGGGGGGGCGGGGGGCTGGGGGGGTCTATATGGAGTCCCCTCTTTGTCACAAAGTCAGCTGGGTGGTACCCATAATGCACTGCTGCAGGAACCACCAAAACAAACATGATGAATGATTGACATTGACAGGTGGTGTGTGTTTCCTGCCTGTGCTGATGGGAGTTGTAGTTCTTTAGACGGGTGGTGTGTGTTTCCTTGTGTGCTGATGGGAGTTGTAGTTCTTCACCTCCTCTCTCCCCACAGAAGCTGGCGGTCAGGAGTTGTCCCGTCGGGACGACGAAGCCTCTTTCCCTCATCAAGCCCCCCACCCAGAGCATCGCCATCTCCGTGGTGCCAGCCAAGTCTCCTGTTTCCATGGTGACCGCACACATCAATGGACAGAAGGCGGCGAGCTCGGAGCCCCTGCAGACGTCCCCCATCAACCTGCAGACGGGTGGCAGGGCGGCGGCCCCCGGGTACCCATTCAGCAGCAGGAGAGCTGGGGAGCCACCCCCCTCCCAGGTAACCCCTCTGACATCACAGCACCTCAGGGGGAGTGGCTGACGGCAGGTGGAAGGGTGTTTGGAGAGCAACCCCGAGCCCTCTGATTGGCTGTCGCTCACACAGCTGATCTGAGGCTCAAAGAACCCCCCCCCAAACACACACACACACACACACACACAGAAGGTGCTTAGGTTTGGAGAAAAAAGGAAGCAATTACAGAAATGAAAGCCTTTGCTGAATGTTCATCTCAGCAGTTGCCATGGGAACCAGCCCCCCCCCCTCTGCTGAGCTGCAGCACAATACCAGAAGAAGAAAGGAGGGGAGGGCCCCGGGGGGGGGGGACTTTCCTGCTTTTCAGAGCAGCTGATGATTGGATGAGATCGACCAATAGAAGAGCTTCAAACAGAGAAATGATGATGATGATGATGATGATGGTGGGTGCATTCTGGGCCAGCTCTGGCCCCACCCCCTCAGACAGGTCTCACATGTACTTACTGTCCCCCCCCAGGTGCTCGGGTCGCTCGCTGCCGCTCCCATCAAGGTGCCTCAGGTTAGCTCTCTGCACCGGCTGGCAGGACAAGCCGCCACCCTCCTACCTCAGGTAAGCCCCGCCCACCTGTGGGTCAGCAGGGCCCTGGGGGGGCACAGGTGTGTGTGAACCGGTCTCTGTCTCCAGGTCCGTCCAAAGACCCTCATCCCGGAGAGCCTCCCCTGCAGGCCGTGTGTGGAACTGCAGCCCCTCAGCCTGCAGAGGCCCGCCCCCCCCGCCGCCGTGGTCAGTCCCTGGGGCCAGGGCCCCACCCTGCCCACCGCCAACAGCACCTGCAGCCCAGCTCCCCAGCCCAACGGGCAGAATGATGCCTCACCACCCTCGGGGGCCCCGGAGTCCGGAGGCCCCGCCCAGCACGCCTCAGCGGGGCCGGGCGTGGCCTATGCCATCATCGCAGCCGCCGCCAACGGGGTGTCGGCCGTCAACGAGGCGGTCAAGGTAAGGATCATTGACATCATCAGTCCCTCAGCCAATCAGAGGCGGTGACATCATCGTGTCTTACAGGTGATCATCATCCAGCCGCAGGTGCCCGTCAGCACCGAGGCCACGCCCACCGTCCAGGCCCACCTCCCGTCACAGGACGCCCCGTTGGCCACCGCCCACAAGACAGACGAAGACCCCGAGGTGAGACCGCACACCTGTCCACGCCCCCGCCCTTTGTCTCCTCCTCCTCATCCTCTTCCTCTCTGACAGAAAATCGCCTTCATGGTCGCCCTGGGCCTCGTCACCACGGAGCACCTGGAAGGTGAGTCCACCGCAGGCCCCGCCCCCTAAGCACCTCAGGTCACGCCCCCTGAGGACAGGGTCAAGTTTAGTCAGTGGAGCCGTCACTTAATACAATAACAAATGGGCGTGTCCTGAAACAAGTGGGCGTGTCCTGTGAGGATGATGATGGAGCCTTGTGGAGGCTCTTCGTCTGACCCTCTGATGTCTTTGAGCAGAGATCCAGACCAAGCGCCAGGAGAGGAAGAGGCGGAGCACGGCTAACCCCGCCTACAGCGGCCTGTTCGAACCAGAGGTCAGACACGGTGGCGGTACACACCCCTGGTGGGCGGGGCCCTCCTCTCACTGTGTTCTCCTCTGTTGCAGCGTAAACGTCTGGCGTCGCATTACCTGAACAGCTCGCTCTTCCTGTCGGCGCCAGGTAAGAACACACCTGGTGATGTCATCAGGGCTCTCTGATGGTGATGTCATCAGGGCTCTCTGATGATGATGTAATCAGGGCTGTCTGATGATGTCATTAAGACAATGCGATGATGTCATCAGCACCGTTTGAGCCCGGGAGAAAAGCTGGGACATGGGGGGCGGAGCTATGTACTAGAGCAAATAGGAAGAGACTTAACCAACAGCTAACAGCTAAGCTAACCATGCTAACGGCTACTAACCTCTGCTCTGCTTCCGTTCACACGCCAGACTCTGAGGACTTCAGCTGGAAGGTAGGTCACATGACTCATGTCACAGCCCTACCCCTCCAGCTGCTCGACAGGATCCGGGTGTGTGATCTGCTTTGTGACCCCCCCCTTTGCCCCCCCAGGAGGACCTGGAGCATGACGACCACTGCGCCGTCTGTGAGGAGGACGGCGAGCTGCAGCCCTGCCACAACTGCCCCCGAGCCTTCCACCCCCACTGCCTCCACCCGCCCCTCAAGACCCCGCCCCGAGGGTCCTGGTACTGCCCCAAGTGTCAGAAGAAGGTGTGATCCCTCCCCCGGGGGCCGGTTCTGTCCTCTGTAGATGTAGAAGTGAAGAACTAGTTAGCCTAGCGTAGCGTTAGGGAGCAGATCTGAGCGCACCAGCTGGAAAGTGCTAAGCTAGTGCTAACGGTCAGAATGCTAAGCTAACACGTGGTCTCCTCAGGTCCTGAACAAAGAAAACATGTCGTGGCCTCAGAACTTCGTTCAGTCGTACGTGACGCACAAGACAGGTGAGACGGGTGAGACGGGTGAGGGGGTGAGGGGGTGTACCCCTACTGATGGTGTGTGTCTATATGTGTGTGTGTGTGTGTGTGTATATCTGTATGTGTGTGTGTATCTGTGTGTGTGTGTGTGTGTGTGTGTGTGTGTGTGTGTGTAAGCAGTCAGGCAGGAGGAGAAGCGGCGGCTGCTGCGACGGAACGGCGAGCTGAAGAACGAGTGTTCTCACCTGGAGGAACAGGACAAGCAGCTAGACGACACGCTCAACGTAAGGACCAATCACAGTTAGCCCCGCCCACCAACCACAGCCTGAGCTGTCAGTCTTAGAGGGGGAAAAGGAGCGCTCTGGTTGGTTGGCTTGGCTGTGATTGTGGTGTGATGTCAGAATGGATGCACGGCTAGCAGCTGTTAGCAGCTAGCAGCTATTAGCAGCAGGACTAGCAGCCTTCCTTCAGGCTGAGCTATCTGTTAGCTGCTGCTGGCTGTTAGCTGTTGCTGCCACCTAGCTGTGGGGGTGGGCACTGCTATAACGGGCGTCTCTCCTGCAGCGCTGCATGCAGCTGAGGGCCCGCCTGCTGGGGCAGCAGAGGGACACGCAGGCGGCGCTGGAGCGCCTCCGGGCGCTCATCAGGCTCATCCAGCGGCACCAGCTCCTCCAGGTCACCCTGACCCCCGCCCTGCTCCCCCTGTCCTGGACCAAACCCACCAGCACCGCCCCCGGCCCCTCTGCCACGACTCCGCAGGGCCACGGCCAGGACGATGCCAACAACTAGCCCCGCCCCTCCGCATCGGATTGGTTGATGTGGAGACAAACAAACACAGGAGCCTCAGCCGGATCAAAGTATTTTTACAGCGACACCCTCAGTGCTGCCAGATTCTGTTTTCTATTTATTCTTGGCCTTAATGTATTGATGACTAAACGTTAGCAGCGGCGCTAACGGCTAACGGCCCGCTGGCGCCGCCTAGAGGTAGAGTAGAGACCACAGACTGTACAGCGACTAACCAGGAGGTCAACGGACACACGACACCGCCATAATGATGAAGACAAGGCTTCAGACGCGACGAAGACGAGGCTTCAGACGCGACGAAGACGAGGCTTCAGACGCGACGAAGACGAGGCTTCAGACGCGACGAAGACGAGGCTTCAGAGGCGACGGAGAACTTTTTTCAGTATTAATAGAGAAAGTATTTAAGAGAACAGAGTTAGCGTTTCTAGACAGAGTTTAGTATTTTCCTGCTGATGATGAAGGACGTGTTCAAGGTCACTGTACATATGTTGTATCTTCATCATCATCATCATCATCATGTCAGCTGAGACCTGAACCGTTTGTGTTCTGCCTGTGACCGGCGTGTCATTCCACCACCAGGTGGCGCCGTCGCTCTGGAGGCGGGTCAGACGGACCCAACGCTTTTTCCCAGCTGCACTCAAAACACATCGTTGATGTTGTGTCCATCTAGCCCCGCCCCTAAAACCACAACATATGCCAAAAACTCTTTCGTACTGGATCCGGACCAGGTCCAAGACCGGGTCCAGTCCTGCCTGGACCCGGGTCCAGTCCTGCCTGTTCTTAGATTTTTGTCTCCAGAGTTTTTTTGACTTGTTCATAATAATGAAATTGTTAGACGAGTACTGCCTCAGGTCCAGGTCTAGGTCCGGGTTTAGGTCCTGATTCTAGTGTAGATCTGGGTGTAGGGCTGGTTTTAAGGCTGGGTTTAGATCCTGATTTGGGTTTAGGTCCTGATTCAGGTTTAAATCCAGGTTTAGGTCTGGGTTTAGGTCCGGGTTTAGGACCTGATCTAGTTTAAGTCCAGGTTTAGGTCCAGGTTTAGGACCTGATCCTGATTTAAATCTGGGTTTAGGTCCAGGTTTAGGTCCAGGTTTCGGTCTAGGTTTAGTTCGGGATTTAGGACCTCATCCAGGTTTAAATCCGGGTTTAGGTCTGGGTTTACGTCCGGGTCCAGACGGGTCGTTGGTTTCGCGAGTCTTCCTGCTGGTCTTAAGTTGTTGTCCTGGACTCAGCGATCGTCGCCGTAGCGACCTGACGGACAAACAAATGCCTTGAGAGGGAGACATCTCACACATTCAAATCACAAACGTCCAATCAAATTGCTTGATAGCATCCTTCACCCACGACGTTCCAGCCAATCACATTGCCCCAAACCGATTGAAGCACATGACTCATATCGTCCGTCCTCGTTTGTCACTCCAGTGACCAATCAGAGGATGCTTTCAGACCGCAGCGAGACAGCTGATCTGACCTCAGCGTTCCTATTGGTGGTGAGGACGTCAAGAGGGAGGAGCCTCAAATGTGTTTACTCACTAACAGTAAACAAACATTTACACGCCTGCTGGTCACCCTCTGACACCATCTGCAGCTAGCTTAACATTTAGCTTAGCATTAGCCTGGCAGCTTCCTCTTAGCATGCGGATGATGTCATTGGGTGTTGATCAGTCACGTGATCAGCTGACAGTCGACTCATCATCATCATCGGTGAGGGGATGGAGCTGAACGTACCGTGTGATGCATATGGAGGGGACGCCGTGGCTCCGCCCCCGCCGTGTCCGGGGGACACTGTGCAGCGCTACGCTAACAGAGCTACGCTAACAGAGATATTTTAATAAGCCTCATGAACAAAACATTTCTATTCTTTTATGGAGCAAAAAAAACAGCCGTGGTTTCCTGTTTGCTCTGCATCCGATGGGCTGGGCGGGGCCATGCAGGTGGGCGGGGCCATGGATAGTGTGTATAGGAACGTGTTTGTCTTAATATGCCAACCTAGTTTCTTCCTGATGCATTCAGGGGCAGCAGCGGGCGTGGGAAAAGTCAGCAGTTGTCTCACGGTTTTGTACGACTTCTTACAAAAAATGGACTCATTAATAAAAATACCAGAACAAACAGCTGAGTTACCTTCTGCTTTCACAGGTCACATGACCACAACGCCTGCCACGGCGGGCGGGGTTCAGTGTCAATCAGCCAATCAGATCAGATTTCTCCAACATGTAAATTTATTTTTAACAAAAGTAGAACAGGAAGAGACAATGAGAGAGTTATCAACAAATGTTTGTGTGTTTGTGTGTTTGTTTACAGTGGCCTCATTGTGTGTGTGTTTGTGTGTTTGTTTCCTTGTGTTTGTTTACAGTGGCCTCATCTGTGTGTGTGTTTGTGTGTTTGTTTCTTTGTGTTTGTTTACAGTGGCCTCATTGTGTGTGTGTTTGTTTCTTTGTGTTTGTTTGCAGTGGCCTCATCTGTGTGTATTTGTTTGTTTGTTTCTTTGTGTTTGTTTACAGTGGCCTCATCTGTGTGTGTTTGTTTGTGTGTTTGTTTCCTTGTGTTTGTTTACAGTGGCCTCATCTGTGTGTGTGTTTGTTTACAGTGGCCTCATTGTGTGTGTGTTTGTTTCTTTGTGTTTGTTTGCAGTGGCCTCATCTGTGTGTGTTTGTTTGTTTGTTTCCTTGTGTTTGTTTACAGTGGCCTCATCTGTGTGTGTGTTTGTTTACAGTGGCCTCATCTGTGTGTGTTTGTTTGTGTGTTTGTTTCTTTGTGTTTGTTTCTTTGTGTTTGTTTACAGTGGCCTCATCTGTGTGTGTTTGTTTGTGTGTTTGTTTCTTTGTGTTTGTTTCTTTGTGTTTGTTTACAGTGGCCTCATCTGTGTGTGTGTTTGTTTCTTTGTGTTTGTTTACAGTGGCCTCATCTGTGTGTGTTTGTTTGTGTGTTTGTTTCTTTGTGTTTGTTTCTTTGTGTTTGTTTACAGTGGCCTCATCTGTGTGTGTTTGTTTGTGTGTTTGTTTCTTTGTGTTTGTTTCTTTGTGTTTGTTTACAGTGGCCTCATCTGTGTGTGTGTTTGTTTCTTTGTGTTTGTTTACAGTGGCCTCATCTGTGTGTGTTTGTTTGTGTGTTTGTTTCTTTGTGTTTGTTTCTTTGTGTTTGTTTACAGTGGCCTCATCTGTGTGTGTTTGTTTCTTTGTTTCTTTGTGTTTGTTTACAGTGGCCTCATCTGTGTGTGTTTGTTTGTGTGTTTGTTTCTTTGTTTCTTTGTTTCTTTGTGTTTGTTTACAGTGGCCTCATCTGTGTGTGTTTGTTTCTTTGTGTGTTTGTTTCTTTGTGTTTGTTTACAGTGGCTCATCTGTTTGTTTATCCTGAGGCAAAGGCGGCGCTGCTGGACGACTGCAGGTTCATCTTCATTGTGTTTAGCCACTCCCACATGATGGGGGCGGGGCATAAGCCAGGGGGCGGGGCCTGCTGAACACGGTGGTGTAATGCTCGATCAGCACCTCGGTGAAGACGTTGACGGGGGTCAGAGCACTCAGGGAGATGGGGCCCCCCCGGGGCCAAAGCAGGTAGACCCCCAACACACAGGCCAGGTGGGACGGGCTCATTCTGTTCACCAGGCTCACCTGGGACACCTGGGGGAGGAGTTAGAGGAGGGGGAGGAGCAAACAGCAGGTTTGTCAGCAGGATGAATTCTATTGGCTGGTTCTAGTTGAACTGGTTCTGGTTGAACTGGTTGAACTGGTTCTGGTTGAACTGGTTCTGGTCCTACTGGCTGAACTGGTTCTGGTTGAACCGGTTCTGATTGAACTGGTTCTGATTGTACTGGTTCTGGTTGAACTGGTTCTGGTTGAACTGGTTCTGGTTGACCCGGGGTTGGTACCTGGTGCAGGAAGCCCAGCAGGAACTTGGTGATGATGAAGTGATGTTCAGGAAGACCCTCCATGATCTGTTTACACCTGCTGACCCTCAGGCTGCTCTCCACGGCTGACACACACACACACACAAACATCACGCCACTGCCTGACAGGCCCCCCCACTCACACAGGAAGTAGTGCACCTGGCCCCGCCCCCCCACACTCACAGAGGAAGTCCTGCACCTGTCCGTAGACCCTGAAGGTGAGCAGCGGCTCAGGAAGTTCTTTGAGGAACGTCTTCAGGATGACAGCAGGAACGTGGACGTCAGCGTAGTCGTCAAAGTTCACCTGTTTACCTGAACAACAACAACACCTCTAACCACCCACAGGTGACAGCCCCTGCTGCTTGGGCTGGGAGACCCCGCTCACCCTGATTGTAAAGTTTCTGGATGTCCTTGATGATCTGGACCGGAACCGAGCGTCTGAACACGCCCTCCGTC
Organism: Antennarius striatus; assembly: GCF_040054535.1. NCBI lineage: Eukaryota > Metazoa > Chordata > Actinopteri > Lophiiformes > Antennariidae > Antennarius > Antennarius striatus. Next base: position 405,544 of record NC_090797.1, on the reverse strand, counting down.
CTCAGGCCTGGGGAGACGAGTTTCACCTGAGTCACACCTGAGTCACACCTGAGTCACTTATCACACCTATTATACCTGAGTCACACCTGAGTCACACCTGAGTCACTTATCACACCTATTATACCTGAGTCACACCTGTTGATTAGCGTGTTAGCTGGACGGATGCCAATCACTGTAAACCAACTACATCTGTAAACGAGTCAATCATTTCTGTCCAGTCGCTTGTGGCGCTGCCGGCTCCGCCCCTGTGCATGCTGGGTAATGGCGCTCACCTTTGTCCCTCAAGTAGCTGACGGTCTGCAGGAGGACGGGGGGGATGACGGCGTCACGGTTCTTCTCTCTGATGCTGTGGGACAAACGGGTCAGTGGGGGGGTCCACCAGAGGTGGGGGGTAGAGGGGGCGGAGACTCACTATTGCAGGCTGACCCCAAACTGCTGGGTGGGGAGGGGCGGGCGTGGCGGGGGGAGGGGCTTCGTCGGGGGCGTCGGGGTTTCTCTCTGAGCAGCTCGGAGCTTCTGGTCGTGTCTGCGGAGACAAAACAAAACAGCTAATTGGCTGCGGTGAGGGGGCGTGGCCTAGAGCAGGGCGCCTTACCTGACGACCTCGGGGGGGACAATGAGCTGTTCGTAGTTCAGGTGGAGGCGGAGCTCCTCCAGGTGTGACACGTACGTCAGCTTCCTGCCAAACTTATGGCTGAAGACCAAACGACAGGATCAGTCAATCAGTCAGTCAACAGTCAATCAATCAACAGTCAGTCAACAGTCAATCAATCAACAGTCAGTCAACAGTCAATCAATCAACAGTCAGTCAACAGTCAATCAATCAACAGTCAGTCAACAGTCAATCAATCAACAGTCAGTAAACAGTCAATCAATCAACAGTCAGTCAACAGTCAATCAATCAACAGTCAGTCACCAGTCGTGGGGTCACCTGATCAGAGGTCTGAAGATGTTCCAGACGGTTCTGATGAACTTAGTTGGGTGAACGACGTAAAGAGCTTTCAGGTTCTTCTTGTATCTGCAAACCAAACATCCAGGTTCAGCACCACCAGCTGGTCGCCATGGCAACACCGGTCACTGATGACATCACTCCCTGATGTGTTTAAGGACGTCGTACTTCCTGTCGAACTCGCTGTACGCCTCTCGGAGCCAGCGGAGCGACGGCTTGTTGCTGCTCCTCAGGCCGTGGTGGAAGTAGACCAGGATGTAGTCCGCCTCCACGTGCCGGTCCAGCGTCAACCTCAGGTACCTGCAGCACAACCGCACAACCTGATTGGCCGGCGCCGTCACAAGGGGCGTGGCAGCTGCCGACAGGAACCTACTCCAGCAGGCGGCGGTGGTTCAGCTGGTGTGATGGCGGCAGACGGCAGCTGCTGAACACGACCAACTTCCTGCCGAAGCTGTCGTCACCTGGACAGGAAACGGGTCGGTCAGACCGATGGGACCGGGACCAGGACTGGAACCTGGTTCGGAACCAGGACCAGACTGGTGTTTGAGGCTACTGACGGACCTGGGGGTGTTTGAGGCTACTGACGGACCTGGGGGTGTTTGAGGCTACTGACGGACCTGGGGGTGTTTGAGGCTACTGATGGACCTGGGGGTGTTTGAGGCTACTGACGGACCTGGGGGTGTTTGAGGCTACTGACGGACCTGGGGGTGTTTGAGGCTCCTGACGGACCTGGGGGTGTTTGAGGCTACTGACTGACCTGGGGGTGTTTGAGGCTACTGATGGACCTGGGGGTGTTTGAGGCTACTGACGGACCTGGGGGTGTTTGAGGCTACTCACCACACACCTGGATGATTCCGTGTCGGGCGATGTCGTAATACAGGTGAGACAAATCAGGGCTGGAGCTCCTGGGAGGAAGAGGAGGAGCGTCTAAGACGGACGTATGACCCTCCTCTTCTTCTTCCTCCTCCTCCTCCTGCTCCTCCTCTTCCTCCTCCCCCCTCTCTGTCATGAGGAAAGACAACTCAGCCCAGATTCCTACCCCACCCCCCCTTATTGCCCCCCCTGAGGACTGGGCGGACCCCCTCCTGGAGGAAGTTGTTCATCTGATTCGAGGCAGGAAGCGATGCGTTCAGGGACCCGATAGAAGATGGGACAGAAACAATCTGAGAGGAGCTCCATGGAGACCAAACCAGGAAGAATGTAAATAAAAACAATAATAAAAGTAAACAACAGTGAACCCGCTGCCCCCATCACTCCTGACCTCTGACGTCACGCGTCTATATTCAGGTGTATTAAACGTCTCACCGGTCTCTGCCGGCGCCTGCAGGTCTGACGTAGGGTTCATGTCTGATGGAAGAAGCAACAAAACATCAATAATCAATATGATCCCGATCGATCCCCGTTCAGAGGGGTCACCGGATGACCTCCCGTCAGTCCGCGGGGCGTCACAGTGGTGACGTCATCACAGCTGAGCACTGAACGCTCCTGAAAGTGAAGCGGCTGCTAGCAGGTTAGCAGCAAGTGCGCTGTTGATTGATCAGTGAAATCATTGATTATCGACGCCCGCCCCCGCCCCGCCCCGCCCGCTCCGGATCAGGAGGCGGAATGAAGCCGCTCGAGCGCTCACCTGTAGCCGGAAATGCTGGAACATCCATAAATAATCAGCAGGGAGAAGTTGATCCAAACTTCCTCAACGGACCGCAGGCAGGAACGACTGCGCATGCGCAGTTCACGCTCCCCGCAGCAGATGAGAGTGACGTCATATAAGTTCAGCATTGTAAACTATATGAACAATCCATTATAGATTTGTTCCTCATGACGTAAAGACGAGCAGACACAGACCAATCAGAGGCTTTGTTTATGTATCCAGACGCGTCGCGTCAACAAGAGTAAACAAACAGCCCACGTGTTTGTTTACTGTAGATCATCACTGATTACTGATTATTGATCACTGATCGCTCCGCGCTGGGCGGGATGGTAGATCCCTGTGAACTCTGACCTCTGCTGGTCGGGCTCGAGACTGCAGCGGCACCGGAAGAACAGATGACATTGTGATCTGCAGTGAGAGCAGGGAACAGGTGGAGGAGAAGCTAGAGAGGTGGAGGTTTGTCCTGGAAAGGAGAGGAATGAAGGTTAGCCGCAGTAAGACAGAGTACATGTGTGTGAATGAGAGGGACCCAAGTGGAAGAGTGAGGTTAGAGGGAGAAGAGATCAAGAAGGTGGAGGATTTTAAGTACTTAGGGTCAACAGTCCAGAGCAATGGAGAGTGTGGAAAAGAGGTGAAGAAGCGTGTCCAGGCAGGATGGAACGGGTGGAGGAAAGTGTCAGGTGTGATGTGTGATAGAAGAGTTTCAGCTAAAATGAAAGGAAAGGTGTACAAAACTGTGGTGAGACCAGCGATGTTGTTTGGTCTAGAGACAGTGTCACTGAGGAAAAGACAGGAGACAGAGCTGGAGGTAGCAGAGATGAAGATGCTGAGGTTCTCTCTGGGAGTGACCAGGATGGATAGGATCAGGAATGAGTACATCAGAGGGACAGCACATGTTAGAGGTTCTGGAGATAAAGTCAGAGAGGCCAGACTGAGATGGTTTGGACATGTCCAGAGGAGAGATAGTGAATATATTGGTAGAAGGATGCTGAGTTTTGAACTTCCAGGCAGGAGGCCTAGAGGAAGACCAAAGAGGAGGTTTATGGATGTAGTGAAAGAGGACATGAAGGTAGTTGGTGTGAGAGAAGAGGATGAGAAGACAGGGTTAGATGGAGGACACTGATTGGCTGTGGAGACCCTGAAGGGAAAAGACGAAAGGAAAAGAAGAAATAAAGCTAAAAATAAATATTAAATAAATACTACATAAATATTAATACTAATATTAATATTAATACTAATATTGATACTAGATAACATTAATTAAATACTGACGATCCTCCCCTTCAGAGAACCGGAAACGACCAGTCGCTGGTCCCGCCTCCTCCGGCCATGTGACCTGAAGCTCCGCCCTTCCGCTTCCTCTTTTCCTGCGGCCGTGAGCGAGAGACACCATGAAGGCGTCCGGCACAGTACGTAAACCCGGGATAAACCGTCCCCCCCGCGGCGGCGGCTCCCCTCCCCGGTGGAGCCCCGCTCCGTCGTTAGAGTGCCCGGACCGGTGACCGTAGGATCCGTTTTAACGGGAACCGGAGGCGTAACGAGCCGACGCGTGGCGACGGGACTCCCCGAGCGGCGGTAACAACATGGCGGCCCGTCGCCATGCGGGTCGGGGGGTCGGGTTAGGGTCTGGACCGGGTCCCGCACCGAACCAAATGGAAACAAAATGTTAACGACCGGCTGAGACCGGAGCCCCGGTCCGGTTTTAACGGCGACGCGCCGGTAAACCGACAGCACGGCTTACCGGAGGCTAACAAAGAGATGCTAACGGGCTAATCCAGAGCCGAGAACAGCTAACGTCAGTCAGACGGAGGTTCAGGCCGCTGTGCCCCGGGGGGGTCACTGCTAAATACTTTATTCTATTGAAATTAGTCTCACTGCCCCCTGAGGTCTGATGGTCCAGTGGATGCCCCCCTTCGTGTTGTTCTGGGTCTGAACTCTGAATGTCCCAGTTTGGACCCATAAATACACGGATCCCTCGTTACTCGCTGCTAATGCGTTCGAGGAACCACACGCGATTAATGAATTCCGCGATATAGCGATGAACTCTTTATCTTATTATTTAAGGTAATGTAAACGTTTGTGAACCCCCCCACACTGATATTAACCCACCTATCTGGATTACCTTTAAAACTGATAGACTGTTAAAGCACTGACGTCACTTACCACTGGGTTAGTTACCAGCGGGTTAGTTACTGACGTTAGTTACCAGCGGGTTAGTTACTGACGATAGTTACCAGCGGGTTAGTTACTGACGTTAGTTACCAGCGGGTTAGTTACTGACGATAGTTACCAGCAGGTTAGTTACCAGCGGGTTAGTTACTGACGTTAGTCACCAGCGGGTTAGTTACTGACGATAGTTACCACTGGGTTAGTTACCAGCGGGTTAGTTACTGACGTTAGTTACCAGCGGGTTAGTTACTGACGATAGTTACCACTGGGTTAGTTACCAGCGGGTTAGTTACTGACGTTAGTTACCAGCGGGTTAGTTACTGACGTTAGTCACCAGCGGGTTAGTTACTGACGATAGTTACCACTGGGTTAGTTACCAGCGGGTTAGTTACTGACGTTAGTTACCAGCGGGTTAGTTACTGACGATAGTTACCACTGGGTTAGTTACTGACGATAGTTACCAGCAGGTTAGTTCTGTTTTCATCATAACGTACAGATAAATGAGTAAACGACCCCCCCTGAACACAGGAGTCTGGTTAGCGGGTTCTGGTTAGCGGGTTCTGGTTAGCGGTAGCGCTGTTAGCTCCTGGCGGTTCTGTGTGTTGCTAACTGTGTTAACATGTGTTTGTGTGATGCTTCCCCACGTCCTCCTGACCCTGGTCATGTGACCCGTGTTCCCCCTCAGCTCCGGGAGTATAAAGTCGTTGGACGTCTGCTGCCGTCCCCCAAGAACCCGACCCCCCCCCTGTACCGCATGAGGATCTTCGCCCCCAACCACGTGGTGGCCAAGTCCCGCTTCTGGTACTTCGTGTCCCAGCTGAGGAAGATGAAGAAGGCGTCGGGGGAGACGGTGTACTGCGGTCTGGTAGGTGGGGGCGCCGTGATGTCATCATGATGTCATCACGCACCCAAACCCAAAGCTCACTTCCTGTTGGTGGGGCGAGCTCGTCAGAGGTGCACACAGGAAACGCCCCCTGTCGCCTTCCTGCTGCTGCCGTGCACCAGGAAGTGAATCCAGGGGTCCACAGGTTCAGCTAGCGGCTAACCGCTAGCAGGAGAACGTATGCTGGTGGGGTGGGGGGGGGGGGTCAGGGGACCAGGACAGGTCTCTGGTTCGGGACAGGTCTCTGGTTCTGGACCGGTCTCTGGTAGTGGGTGTGGAGGCGCTGGCGCCTCAGGGGTTCAACACTGACGTCCCTCTGCCCCCCCAGGTCCATGAGAAGACCCCCCTGAAGGTGAAGAACTTCGGCATCTGGCTGCGGTACGACTCCCGCAGCGGAACCCACAACATGTACCGGGAGTACCGGGACCTGACCACGTCTGGAGCCGTCACGCAGTGCTGTGAGTGCTTCCTGTCCACGTCCTGCCCACTTCCTGTTCACCTGTGACCCCTGTGTTCACCTGTGCCTCCCCCAGACCGTGACATGGGGGCTCGCCATCGCGCCCGCGCCCACTCCATCCAGATCATGAAGGTCCAGGTCATCGCCGCTAACAAGTGTCGCCGACCTGCCATCAAGCAGTTCCACGTAAGTGACCGCCTCCTCTCTGCTCAGTGGGCGGGGCTCTCTCTGGGCCGGCCCCTCATTGGCCGGCTGCAGTTCAAAAACCCGCCAGACAAAAACCGGACTCCTCTTCCGGGTCTGGAGGAGTCGTCTCCAGAGCCGGCGGTCCTGAGCCGGTGACACCCCGTCTGTTCTGCCTCCCTGTTTGTTCTGCCCCCCCAATCTGACCCGTCTTCTCTCTGCAGGATTCCAAGATCAAGTTCCCCCTCCCCCACCGGGTCCTGCGGCGCCAGCACAAACCCCGCTTCACCACCAAGAGACCCAACACCTTCTACTAGTCAGGGTCAGCCAATAAAGAGAGAGGTCACGACCCCCCCGCCTCCTGTCTGTTCTTTCACACTGACGGGGTTAACACAACTCATTCTGGTTCGGTTCCAACACCATACATTCAGGCACTTCCTGTCATGTGACCAGGAAACACAGGACTTCCTGTTGGTGACACTGACTCGCCACCAGAGTCACACACAAATCTACGGTAATCCCTCGTTTATTCACTCTTCAACACTCACGGCCTCACCTCATCACTATCAGTGGGCAGTCATGTGATACAGAAGTTCGATACCCTTCCATGGATTAGAGAAACACTTGAACACGGACCGGTCTTGGTCTGTCGACGACCGTTAACGCTCCAGGACGGCAGTAGTCTGATAATCAGTGGTTTAAAATACAGACATCAGCAAATAAAACAACCTTTATTCATAAATTGATAACATCTCTGATCAAAATAATTGTAATAAATAATTGAAAACTGGGTTGAAGTGACGGCACTGATGAGGTTTATTTTAAATAAAGCAACTTTCAATCAGTTCATTCACCGTATGAGAAATACTGATCATTATCAATAAAAGGGTGAACAAGTCAATGATTCAATAATGAATCAGTGGTGGGGGGCCTCTGGTCTCGGGGTAACGGAGACAATGACACCTGAAGTGTGTTCAGACGTCCGGTCTACCCCACTTCAGAGAGAGGAGGTTGGGATGGAAACGGGGATTAAGATTCTTTTAGGGTCTCAGGATAATCTGCACTTGGTTGTAAACATCTAACAGCAGTCAACCAATCAGAGCACACCTGATGAGGAGCAGAATCATGACCTCTGACCACGCAGTGCAGGAGGGTGGCTTTAGCGCTGGTGCTGTTACAGGTTCTGTCCAGGAGGGGGCGGTGTTCTCTAAAACATGACCAGTGGAGTCAGTTTACCGTTCAGCCCCCCCCCACTGCCACGGCGTGTGTGTGTGTGTGTGTGTAATTTTTACTTTGATACGTCATTGAAACAGCAAACACTGGGCTCATTGGGGGCGGAGTCACGCTTCTTTGGTGGCCCCCGATGTGCCGGTCATCATTCACACCTCAGACGACGGCTGGTTGTTTCTGGACGGGACCACCCCCTCTGGTGGCGCCGGTCCAGCAGAGGATGTTAGCGCACAGAGCAGCGCGCTAACCCCATTAGCATGAGCTGCGCTGTGTTTGCTCTGCTAATGGGACGCAATCATTCAATTAGCCTGTTTGGTTAGCGCATGTGGAGAGACCAGCTGGAATTCTGGGAAAAAAACATGTCAGAAGGAGAAGGAACCCATGTCCAGGTTCACGCAGTGAAACAGTCCAGGTTCACACAGTGAAACAGTCCAGTGGTTCTGGTCCTGCTGGTTCCAGAGGATCTGACCGTGTTGTGGAAGCGGCTGCTCCTGATTGGCTGTGGGTCGGTGGTTCTCCGTCTCCTGACGGGTTAATCCGGGGGGATCAGCGGATCTGGATCAGCCTTTGAAGCGGGCCTTGAACCCCCGCCATCGGGCCGTGTCCAGAACATGTTTGTTTTCCTGCCGGCTCGCCAGCCGGCTCCAGGCGGATCCACCCGGATCGGGTTCCTGGTCTGGGTGTGGACCAGAGCCCAGAGCTCCTCTCTGTTTGGACTGAGACTGAAGGTCCAGGATGGGCTGGACCCTCCACCCCCCCACCTGTAAGTACACAGCAGGTCCTCCTGAGTCCTCATTCAGGTTTGAACCCAGAACCTCCTGACAGATCCTGGACCCACTTCCTGTCAGAAATATTGATGATTGATTCCTGGAGGTTGTTTATTGTCAGCAGTGATTGATTATTATTAGTCATTAACGGTTATCCATCAGATGGACCCGGTCGTGGCCCCCGTGGGGGTCACAGCCCCCACGGGGGCTCTAACACTGGCTTTCCTTTCCCTGCCGGCGCTCGTCGCGGTGTGTATCCTGCAGCGTGAGAACATTCCGTCTGGCGTGTTCTTTCCGTGTCGACCGTCTGCAGTGATGTCATCAGCTCGTCCCGCACAGAGCCCCACAGTAGACCCATGTCCACCCCCCATTCGCGGTCAAAGGTCAGCTCCTGGGGGCCGACAGTTTGTCCACCAGCCTCAAGGGGGCGGCGGCGTGTCACACGTCTGTCACCGGGTAGAAACCTGCAGAGGAGAAAAAGAAGACTGAGGAACGGACCAATCACAGCGCAGCCTGGGGGGAGGTCACGTCAGAGCTCTGCAGGTGTTCACAGCCTGCAGGTCTGGAGGGCGCTGGTTCTGACCCCCCAGGTGGAACCTTTACTGAGGCTGCAGCTTGCAGGACACATGGTGTGAAGGCTAATGCTAACAAATGCTAACAGGAAACCAACAATCTGAGAACGACCATGTTAGAAACCCAACGAACACGCCACACTGAAGAGGCTCCACCCCCTGAAGAGGCTCCACCCCCGATGAGGACCAGAACATGAGGTAGAGCTGAACGTCGGTTGAACTGCTCCAGGTCCTCGCTGCTCCTGGTTCTCGGCTCCCCCTGGTGGTTCTGGAGGACCCGGGTCTGTCCAGGGCGTCCTGGTTCTGGTTGTCTGATATGTTCCGTTCACACCTGTTGGTGTTTGGGTCATGTGATGTCAGCGGGTCATGTGACGGGTGAGAGGGTTCCCCTCTGACCTCATGAATGAAGGGGTGTTGTTCAGACCACACACACACACACACACACACACACACACACACACACACATACACACATACAGACACACACACACACACACGCACACACACACACACACACACACAAACAGACACACACACACACAGACACACACAGACACACACACACACACACACACACACACACACACACACACACACACACACACACACACACACACTCACACACACACACACAGACACACACACACACACACACACACACACACACACACACACACACACACACGTTTCTCATGGAAAAGTATTTGGTCCAGAAGTTAGAGAGGAGGGGGTCGGGGGGGCCGGGGCTTTCCCAGAACTCCCCTCTGCTGAGATCAGAACCACACCCGCGCGTGTGTGTGTGTGTGTGTGTGTGTGAGACCCAGAATATGTGTTAAATACATGGATGTGGTCATAACAGTCATCAGTGGTGTTTTAGGGGTATTTGGGGTATCAGGGGTATCAGGGGTATCTCGAGGGTTGTGCTGTTTGACGATCCAATCAGGTTGTCCAGAATCTGACCCCCCCACACACGACCCCCCCCCCCCAAAGGACACGTGTCCCTCCAGACCTGCAGCAGATGTTTCTTTAGTTTGGGTTTATTTTTAGACTCCAGCAGGTCAAAGGTCAACACATGAGGCGTGACCCACAGCATCTGTCAGGTCTGAGGAGCCAATCAGAGGACAGGTTACACTTCCTCCAATCAGAGGCAGGACACAGCCCCTCCAAAGAAAACAAACAGCGATGATGTCGCAGCAGAACCTGGACCTGCGGGGGTCACCGGTGGTCCAGCTGGGGTGTGAGCTGTGATTGGTCCAGAGCGGTCTAGGGGCGAGGTCTGGTCTCTGATTGGACCAGAGCAGTCCAGGGGCGGGGTCTTGTCTGGTGGGGGTGGACGCAGAGACCTGCTGGTCCAGGTCTGGACCCGGGGTCGATCCAGGTTCTGATGAGGGGGTGTCCAATGAGCCCCCCTCAGAACCAACACTCAACTGTGATTGGTTGGGGTTGTTGTCCTGGTTACCCTGCAGCCCCCGAACCGGTTCCTTGGAGGTCTGGCTCGGGGGACCTGTTGGTTGGAGGTCCTTTCCTCTGGGGGGGGTAAACCCGTTTGGAACAAGGGGGCATTCTGCTCAGAGGAAAGCCCCCACGGACCCCCCCGGTCCCACCTGGACCCCCGATTGGCTTTCATTACTGTAATTGGTTCTGAGGCCCAGCAGAAACCAGCAGGAACAGTAGCCCCCCCCCACTGAAGCCATTAACCCTGTCATAATGAGGGGGGGGCAGGGGTTAAAACGCTCCCAATTACCTGGATGGAGGAAGTGGAGCAGCTCCCAACAGGAAACCAGCGCTGGCGGCCAATCAAAACACTCCGCCTCACCAAATCAGAAACACATGCAGGGGGGGGGGGGTCATCAGGCTTTCTACTTCCTGTTGGCTGATGGGGGGGTCCATCAGAGGCAGTTAAGGCGGCAGACGCCTGCAGCGCCAGCAGGGGGCGACGTGGAGAACGTTAGCATCACCCCCCACCCCCACCCCCACCCCCGGGTAACGCTCATCTGTCAGCCTCCAGTCCAGATTAAATCTGGATGACCCCCCCCATGGAATCAGACTCAGTATTCGGGGGAGGGGGGCGCGTGATGTGAAAACCAGGGACGGGGATGGGATGAGGAGAGTCTGCCTCCCCCCGGGGTGAAACCAGTGAGGGTGACAGTGTATGACGGGACGCCCCCCCCCCCCCCCGATGGGCGGAGCCACGCTGCTCTACCCCCCCCACCCCAGCCTGTTATTGGTTCTAAGCCCCGTGTGGCCCCTCCAGGTATGGATCCAGCTGGGGGGTCGACCAGCGCCACAGCAAAGAGCCAGGATGTAGCCCCAAGCCCCCCCCCCCCCCCCCGCCTGGTGCTGCTGTGGGAACAGATCCCAGACCCCCCCCCCCACCACCAGTAGGACCAGCAGCCTTGTAGCAGTGACCCACTGGGTTCCTGGGGGGTCACACCAGGTCCACATGTGGTCTGGATGATGACCCAGGTCTGAGGACATCCGCTGGGGGGGGTCCACTCCCCCAGAGGTCTGTGACCCGACCGGGAGCAGCTGACCAGCTTCTGCCCCATGGGGGGGTTGTGGTCGCATTACCCTGATGGAGGCTGTGGTCGTGCCCCCCCCAGCCAGTGGTTGGCCCCCGTCATGCGGACCTGCTGCTGGACCGCTGTGGTTAACCAGCGTGTTAAACCAAACCGCTGGACCAGACTCCACCCCCCCACCGCAAACTACTGCCCAGCTGCTGCAGCAGCCTGCCGCCTGGGGGGGGTTTACGGGCATTCTTGTCTTCATATATATATACAGTATATATATATATATATATACACTGTATATATATATACTGTGTATATATATACATACTGTATATATATATACAGTATATATATATATACTGTATATATATACTATATATGTATATAAAATTTACATACATATATACATAAATAAATATACATATACCTGTACATATATACACTTATATATAGATATATACTTACCTTTTAAAGTACCTTATATGCTTAAAAGTCTGCGATGAGATGAAGTCGTGAGCGTAGATTCCCGAATGTGTTTCCTCCAGCGGGGGTCCTCTACCAGCCCCCTGGGGGTCTGAGGGTTCTGTCAGTATCTTAGCTGTTCCTAGGACTCTTCTGGACTGAGGCTTCAGATGTTGTTCCAGGAATCTGCTGGAGCCACTCTTCCAGTTTGGGGGTCACTGCCCCAAGTGCTCCTACTACCACGGGGACCACATTAACCTTGACCTTCCACATCTGTTCCAGCTGTTCTTTCAACCCTTGGTACTTCTCAGTCTTTTCGTGTTCCTTCTTCCTGATGTTGGCGTCAGCTGGAATCTCCACATCTATCACCACTGCTCTCTTCTGCTCTTTGTCCATCACCACTATGTCCGGTTTGTTAGCCAGCAGCTGTTTGTCGGTCTGGAAGCTGAAGTCCCACAGGATCTTAGCCTTGTCGTTCTCAACCACCTTCGGTGGTATGTCCCATTGGGATTTGGGTACTTCTAGTCCATACCGGGTACAGATGTTCCTGTACACTATCACAGCTACTTGGTTGTGCCTTTCCATGTATGCTGAGCTGGCGAGCATCTTACACCCTGCTACCACATGCTGGACTGACTCTGGGGCTTCTTTACATAGCCTGCACCTTGGGTCAGATCTACTGTGGTAGATATTGGCCTCTATTGCCCTTGTACTTAGGGCCTGTTCTTGTGCTGCCATGATCAGGGCCTCTGTGCTGTCTGTCAGTCCAGCTTTATTCAGCCATTGGTAGGTCTTCTTGATATCAGCCACTTCCTCTATCTGACGGGGGTACATGCCGTGTAGGGGCTTGTCCCTCCATGTTGTCTCCTCCTCCTCCTCCTCTTCCTCCTCAGGCTTCTGCTGTCTAAGGCATTCACTGAGCAGTTCATCTGTTGGGGCCATCTTCCTGATGGTGTGTGTGTGTGTGTGTGTGTGTGTGTGTGTGTGTGTGTGTGTGTGTGTGTGTGTGTGTGTGTGTGTGTGTATATATATATGTATACATATTTATATACATGAATAAATACATTAAAAATATATCTAACACACATATATATTTGTTATTATTTATATATACAGCTCCATTAGTGCTCTAGAGCTTCCAAATGTTTGTTTGTTCTACTTTCAGCTCCTGCTTTGTGGTTGCCGTGGGAACCAGAGTGATGTCATGTGGGGCTGTAATGAGGCCCGTGTGGAGTGAACGTTCTGGCCGGCGGTCTGGAGATGATCCGGGCGTGGCCCCCGCCCCGCTGATGAGCACTTGGAGCGCTCACCTCTCAGCTCCTCTGTTTATTGGTCTTGGAGATGCAGCCGGGGGCCTTGAGGCGGGCCTTGAGGCGGGCCTTGAGGCGGGCCTTGAGGCGGGCCTTGAGGCGGGCCTTGAGGCGGGCCTTGAAGCGTTTCCAGGTGCTTCGATCGGCCTGATGGGAAAGCGAGCCGGGCTCTGGAGCGGCGCTGACTCAGCACGCCTCTAAGGCCTTAAGGAGACGGATTTGAGCAGCTTTGAGTCCAGATGGCGCCCCCCCGGAGCCACCCGTTCCCCAGGGGGACCCCACTATGAATTCTGGGAGGTTTCCCATTGGTGGAGGTGATTAATTGTCAGCGGAGCGGTCCAAAGCGGCCCCCCCCAGGCTGCTGATGCATTGTGGGACGTGACTCAGTGGTGGGAGGCTGAGCATCAATGTCTGCTCTGTTCTGAGGCCTCCAGCGACCCGCCAGCGCCATGACATCACTGCTGTGAGCAGAGGCCCCGCCCTGGGCGGGGGCGGGGCCAGCTCTGAATGGCTGCATTATGATCGGGGCTCAAGCCGCACCTCCAGAGCCTGACTGCCTTTTTCCACACGCGTCCTCTCTGCCGCGGCGTGCACTGAGGCCACGCCTCACTGGCGCCGCCGCCCAATCAGCTGGAACTTCCTGTTCATTTTGATCACATGACTGTTCGAGCCCTAACAGCCACTGTATTCTGGTTCTGACCCGCTGTGACCTCTGCTGTGACCTCTGCTGTGACCTCTGACACGCTGTTGCCATGGAGACGGACCACACAGCGAGAGCAGAGCAGGAGCGTGTCGGCCATCTTTCATCCGCCGGTGAGGACTCGTGTTTACGGTAGCGTGTCTCTCACACGTTAGCATCCGCGGCTAACAGAGTGCTAGCGGTGGGGGGGGCCCCCAATGCTAATCAGATGTGACCTCAGACTCAGCCCCCCCCCGGGGACGTTCAGAGGGAAGGAAAATTCTTGGAAATGACAAACTGAAGGTGTGGAGACGGTGCTGCAGGGCATTGTGGGTAATCTGTTTGTTTGGACTGGAGGCTTCTGTTCCCAGTGGCTGATGGGGGTGAGGGTCTGATGACATCATGGGTCCACCGGTCCAGACCTGACGCCTGGAACCGGTCTTGGAACCGGACCTGGAACCGGTCCTGGAACCGTTCCTGGATTGGTCCTGGAACCGGTCCTGGACTGGTCCTGGAAGCGGTCCTGGACTACAGGTGAACCCACCAGCGGGTGCTGTGTGAACTGGGCCGGTCCCGGCCCTGGGGCCGCTGACGTCTCCTCTTTCATCTGTGATCCTCCTCATCATCGACCTGCAGAACCAACAAACACACGGATCACGTCTCTGCTGCCAAACACCACAGGGTGGGGTCAGGATGGGGGCAGGGGCGGGGGCCGGGGGCGGCCCTGGGGGAATAGTTACCCACTGGATGTTCCTGTATTGATCCAGGATGGAGAACAGGACTCTGATCATGTGACCCAGCAGCAGCTGCTCACATTCATTAATATAAATAAAGTTGATTTAAATCTACAGGAAATAGGAGTTCAGTTCGAAGTAGAAATAAAGGATTAACAAAATCCAGATTAACAAAGTCCAGATTAACAAAACTCAGATCAAATTCTTGTTTTTTTAACTGTTTCTGGGATAAAAAAAGAATATTTTAAAGTTTAAAGCAGAGACGAACCACGACACGTTATTACTGACAGCATAATTATAATAATAATAATAATAATAATAATTATAATTATAATTATAATTATAATTATAATTATAATTATAATTATAATTATAATTATTATTATTATTATCATTATAACAATAATAATAATAATTATCATTATATTTATTATTATTATTATCATAATAATAATTAGAATTATTATTATTATAATTATAAGAATAATATTAATGATAATAATTATTATTATTATTGTTATAATGGGGGTGACGCTGCGATCCGATTGGATGAACCTTCTAACAGTTGGGTCCGTTCCCACGTTTCCTTCAGCTCCTTCACGCCAGTGATCCTGTGGTATTCCAGGACACCCCAACCCATCACCCCCACCTCCCCCACATCTGTTCACACCTGACAAACACACGTGTGTGAAGAATGTTCCAGCACCGCCGCGACCCGGCGTCTGTCCAGAGTGTCCCACATTCCTGCTGTGTGGTTCTATTATTAGGACGTGAACCTGTGACCTGCTGCCAGAGGGTCCAGATGTGACCCCCTCCCTCGACCCTCCAGCGCTGGTCTGAGGAGGAAGAGCAGGAACCAGACGTGTTCCTAAACACACCTGTCAGCAGGTACCTGCAGTCGTCCAGGTGATTACAGAGAAGCTCCGCCCCCAACCTGTGATGAGCTGGACCCATCATGAGCTCTGATTGGTCCAAACCTTTTGATGCTGTAAACATATGATGGAGGACATTAACCCTCATCTCCACTGACCACAGAGAACCACAACACCCCCCCTCCCCGACCCCCCCAGAGGGAGCCAGGTTTTCAGAAGGACCTGCTGGAGTAATCAGAGTACTTTATGTTCGCTGGTCCTCTTTCAAACCACAATGTAAACACACTTAGCACCGCCGCCACCGCAAGGGCCTGCTGCCCCCCCCAACCCACAGAGTAGCCCTGCAGTCCAGAGCCCCCCCCGGCCCTTAGCTGGCGGTTACATCACCGATAGGACCGGATGGACAAGCGTTAGCGGTGGTAACTCCACTACACACACACACACACACACACACACACACACACACACACACACACACACACACACACACACACACACACACACACACACACACACACACACACACACACACACACACGTCAGCTTTAATGGAGCTGTCAGAGGAGGCTGAGGTGCGGCCGCCCAGCAGTTTCCAAATAATTACCCTACAACAGAGGGGCTATTGTCCCAGCGGCCCCAGGCGGGGCAAGACGCACACGGAGGCGCTGCTGGACTCTGATTGGTTCCTCGCTTCTCCTGCAGAAAAACACTTCCTGCTTCCAGACAGAGTCACGAACCAACAGCTAAACGACCTGAGGAACGAGACGCTTATCACCAATCCCCAATGCTAATCACCAATGCTAATCACCAATCACCAATGCTAATCACCAATGCTAATCACCAATGCTAATCACCAATCCCCAATGCTAATCACCAATGCTAATCACCAATGCCCAATGCTAATCACCAATGCTAATCACCAATGCTAGTCACCAATCACCAATGCTAATCACCAATCCCCAATGCTAATCACCAACGCTAATCACCAATGCTAGTCACCAATGCTAATCACCAATGATTAATCAACAATTCTAATCACCAATCCCCAATGCTAATCACCAATGCTAATCACCAATCACCAATGCTAGTCACCAATCACCAATGCTAATCACCAATCACCAATGCTAATCACCAATTATTTTTATTTATTTATTTATTATTATTTTTTGTATTTATTTATTATTTTTTATTTTTTCATTTTATTTTTATTTTATTTTATTTTATTTTATTTTATTTATTTATTTATTTGTTATTATTAATCTATCGTTATTATCTTCCTCCCTCTGTCCCTCCCCCTGTGTCCCGTTGAACCGACCTGCTGTGAGGGTTGTTGCTATCAGATGAGTAACGCTGTCTCAGCTGTTCTCCTCTGGTCCTCCTCCAGCAGGGGGCGCTGTGACCAGACGGCTCCAGGCTTTCCTGGCCGTTACATGAAATTACATAATTCCTGGAAAGTTTTAGTGGCGTGGAAAAATTAATGGAGGCTCCTCCAGTTATTTATAGACGAGGAGGAAAGCAGGAGGAAGAGGAGGAGATAGAGGAGGAGGAGGAGGAGGAAGAGAAGGAGGAGGAGGAAGATGAGGAGGAGGAAGAGGAGGAGGAAGAGGATGAGGAGGAAGAGGAGGAGGAGGAGGAAGAGGATGAGGAGGAAGAGGAGGAGGAAGAGGAGGAGGAGGAGGAGGAGGAGGAGGAGGAGGAGGAGGAGTTCTTACATGTTTAAGGCCAAAATCTGAAATAAAGTGGGCGGGGTCTTCATCTGTCAGATGTAAACCCTCTGATGTCACTGGATAACAATCCTACGGCTGGGGGGTATTTTTCCACTCCTGTGGTCATGTAGTCATCACACACACACACACACACACACACACACACACACACACACACACACAATAAAGGGGCGGGCCCCTCATGAGTTGCCCAATGAGCAGCTCGTGGGGGCATGGCCTTGCTCAAGGGCACCTCAGCAGTGCTCAGGAGGTGAAGATGCTCCTCCCACTGTCCACTCACACGTGGGTCTTGAACCACCCCCCCCCTCTGGTGTGGAATCCTGTGGGGCCCCCCAGGACCGGAGGAGCTCAAACACACCGTCAGAAGAACCGGAGCAACACCGCTCCTGCTAGCGAGTCGTCAACATGCTAATGTTCAGATGCTAATCCAGGAATTAGCCCTGCGTTAGCCGAACATTGGCCAGTGTTAGCCAGTGTAAGCCTGTGTAAGCCAGTGTTAGCCAGTGTTAGCCAGTGTTAGCCAGTGTTAGCCAGGCGTTAGCCTCCTGTTGTGTCGTTAGCTTGCGGCTCAGGAGTGTTTTCATCAGAGGTTTTTTGGGCCGTCCGTCAGGTCATGTTGTTGCCCCCCCACGGCGGCGGGGGGTCCCGACAGGCCTTCAGACCACACAATGCCACCGCTGAGGTTTGCTCTAGTAAATATTTGCCACCAGCCTGGGGCAGATTAATTACCACACTCCAGCAGGCAGCAGGGCTTTCACGCGGCGCACACCTGCGCTCAGGTATTCCTGCTAACCAGTCGTCATGGCAACAAAGAGAAAAGACACTGGATCGTGTTCCTCCTGCTGGCCAACCGGGAGCTGGGAATGTGTAAACACACACGATGTGTAAACAA